>NW_025110620.1:302938-344670 GCF_011392965.1 Frieseomelitta varia | reverse complement strand
TTTTTTTTTTTTTTTTTTTAATATTTTCCCAGAAATATGTACAAAATTTAATATGTTTCCCTGTGTCAAAATGTTTGTCCGGAACGAGCGAAACGAGTATCGTCACTATGCTCGGAACATCGATATTATCTGTTGAATATACGTTGAATTTTGAACGTTTCCACCACTATATCACGAACGTCTGGCCGATGAAATTTTTTTTCTGCTCGAAATGGCAACCCGAAATGCAATGCGAGTTCTCCCCATTTAGGCAATGTTGTATCGGCGTTGCTGGCCGCGTGTCGAGTCTGATTTTATTATTTTTTTCTTTTTTTCTTTTTTTAGTACACGGATCATGTTTTAACAATTAACTATGCACAAACGGTACCAGCCGGTGGATATTTCATTCAGGGACGCGTCACGCGGAATTGTTTTAAACAAATAAATATCATTCTGCATTCTTTATTCGAAATAAATACCGTTTTGCATTCGCTGCTTCTCGTTCTTCAAATCAATTTCAAATTCGACATCGATCGAAGTTAAAAAAAAAAAAAGAGAAACATTTATTCTTTGCTTTAGATTTGTTCCTTGCCTTTTTCAGTAAAACCTGCCTTTTATACAGAATGACAGAACAACGTTCCTTAATAGTGTTACAACAGTCTATGGACAAGAAATTCGAATAAATTCATTACGCGAGCAACTTGATTACATTCAATCGGCGGATCACTTATTGAAATCACACATTTCACTGGCAGTGCCCCGAATTATCGCCGTTAATGCAAATTAATATAATTCCGATAATCAGTTTTATTCGAACTATTATCGAATTAATGTTATTAACAGCCCCGGTGAACTAGATGAAACTTGACGAGTTGCAGAATACAATTTGCGCCCAGTTACGTTTAAACGCGATTAATTATAGAACTGGCTGCGTTCGTATGGATTGCTATTGCAGGTGAAATCTTTTTTCTCTTTTTAATCGCGCTCCCGCATTCGAGTGATTAAAAACTACCAGCACCGATCGTTTTAATCGTCCGTGATGCCGAATTTAGTTAAATTAACGTTCGAAACCGAGAACGAAAACAGAAGTCCGGTCGTCTTCGACCGGAAGAGGAGAAAATATAATAGGCACAAATAAAATGAAATGTGACGAATTAAAAGTAAAATAAATTTCTCTGTTCTTCCCAGTTTTACTCGTTATCGATCCGACGTGACTCTCGCGACACCCGAGGCAACTCCGCGCGGCGCGAGATTTTCCTCTTTCGATTCGGTTCGACGCCAGATCCCAATCTTGCCAGCCAGAATTCGTTAAAGTACGGCTTATGATCGATGAAACGTGCGGACGATCGAGAGATTACGGTCGCGAGAAACGCGAGAGAAGCTAATGAGAGTCGGGAGAATCTTGTTGGCCAGCTGGGAATCGAACGTCGAGGGAACGAGAGACGCGAGAGCTGCGAACAGAAGGGAGATGATATCGTTGCTCGAGCCAATTAGCCCGGATTTACTAGACTAGTTGGCCAGAGGAAACGAGAGAGAAAGAGAGAGAGAGAGAGAGAGAGAGAGAAAGAGAGAGTGTACACGAACCGGTCGATGCTTCCTCGATTGTTCCCGCCGAAAACAATCCCGAAAATCGCCAACGAAGAAACTTGGAGGAAAGTTTCGCGACGAGCAACGTTGGACTGCTCGGTATATTCGGTAATGGCGTTCTCTTCCTCGACGAAGGTCGCCTTGTCTCTCCCTCTTTCGTTCGATCCCCCCGTTCCTCGAATGTTCGGCCTCTTACGACATAGCTTCAGAGCTCCTCAAATCTCTCTATACCCCTCGAGACTCGATTTACAGCCGCTATTATATGCAAATGCCACGCTTAAAATATCATCTCTCTCCTCGCCCCCCCCCCCTCTTCACCTATCCAACGCCATGCCACGCGAGCGCTATGATAAAATTCACTTTTGATCTTCGGGTTCTTAGAGGAATTCTCATTTCTGGATCTCGGCACGGTGAATGGGTCGGCGTTTACGATATAATGTTGGCGAAAGGATATCATCTTCTCGATTTTGAGCACTGCTTTCGTGCCTTTGTGCACGAACGATTGCCCACAAAAAGGGAAGGTATTTGAAATTGACCGATAATTTTTGATAATTGTCGATAAAATTTCACTTGTTAGACGTCAGAATTATGATTGTTGCACAAGGGGGGAGCATTCGATACTTTTCATAGCGTTCAAACTTTGTGAAACAAAATCGTAAGTAAAATCTCTACTTTACCAGCCTTGAGTTCTTTTTCTTTTTCTTTTTCCAAAGTTTTTACCATGCAGCAGGTGAGAAAGTGAGAGTACTTGCGTTGTCGAGATCGGTAAAAATTTCTTTAAAGGTCTCCAAAAAAAAAAAAAAAACACTGAAAAATTTCTTTTTCAAGGTTAAAGTCTTCTTGCTCTACGATCTCCTCACGTTTTTGATTAGAATTAAATGACAAAGATTCCAGAAATCCTGACATTTCACCGAATGTTCAAAGTTCAATAAAACGACGGGGAAAAGAATCGTAAAGTTGAAAGAGGGGGCTTCAATCTTCAAGATTATGGCAGATTTGGTTACGAAATGAATTTCCAGACGCAGTTGAATTTCTTAATAATTATCTCTGCTTCTACTACACAATGTAAAAACATCTTCAAAAAAAGAGCAACTAAGTAAGGTTGTCAAAATGAGGCCAAAATTGTTATGTGAAACTACGACAGTATAAAATGTAGAGAATTTTTCATCAGAGAGTACGAATATTTTTGTACGTATTTCTCACGTATAATGTAACTCGTCTTTGATGGACACGTATAAGTGGAAATTCCACGTTAATCAAACTGGCTGGCTTCAATGAAGGAAAAAGTAAAATTACCAGCCGGCAGAGCTATCCAAGGAAATTGGTGGATCCTGCTTAAAGGGATGAAAAAAAAGAAAAAAAGAAAAAGAAAAAAAACAAGGGGCAGGCGACTGTGCGGCTTTAAAGTAAAAAGGGGATCGATGCGAAATTTGCGAATATTCACGCTGCCAGGTGATTCTAGTATCCGTCGACGGCCCGGTAATTTCACGCGGTTGCATCCAACGAGAGATCGATCGACCGACGCGACATCATACGCCGCTACACAATGGGAAACAAATTACGAAATTACCATACTAAGCGACTTTCTACAGCGGCACAATAGAACCAAACCGTGCAGCAGATTGATCCGCGATCCGCGAACGGAAAATCGCGGCCCGGACATGTTATTTGCATGCGTTCAAAAGGTTATGACGACTGTTCAACCAGCAATCGCTGGGAATATCGTACATCATTCTTTCTCCCTTAGGCAAAAGTTTTCCCTCCGTTGGTTTATTAAAAACGCAACGGTGAATGCAACGTTAGCACGAAACTTCCGATTAAACCGATGGCAAAGGTACGACAATTTGTCGTTTGTTTCACGCACCACCGACGATTCACTTGGGAATTATTTCATTTCCGATTAGAGCATTCAGCTCGACAAGAGAAAGAACAAGCGACAAGAACTCTCGACTGTTTTTTTCTTTTCTCTTCTATTTTTCTTTTTTTTTTTTGTTTTGCATCGCTGCGGAGGATCGTTAAGTAAAGGCGGGAATATCGGGCGAAACACGCGGGCGAGCAATTAACGCGGAGAACAGCACTCGTTCAATGGCCAGGGAAAACAGAACTTGACAGAAAGTAAGAGTGCTTCATAAAACTTTTGTGCCCGGCGTTCGTTTCCCCCGTTTTGTCCGATATTTCGTCCGTTTTGTTACTCGTTCGTTTGTCTTAACTAGCTGCCATACCGTACGTATGCAATTCGTCGCCGGCGATAGTCGGAAACGAAGTAGTAGCAGCAGTCAGGCTATCCCGCGGCCATATAACGTCTGGCTATAAACGCGCGCGTTCCACTTAACAGGCACTCCGCAGCGAAAGCGATGATTTCATAAGCACCGCTTCAATTACCAACGGACGAATGGAATCAAAATAACCCGTTCAAAGTTTCCCGCGTGCGTCGCCAGCACGTTGTTCCCGTTCTTTCTCCTCCTTACTTACATATACGTACATATGTACGTACGTGTGTGCATGTATGTATGTAAATCGAGGGTGACCTGTTTTCATTGACATACGCACAATTATACAGCTCCGCTCTGTCGTTAATGAAAGAACAACAGAATAGTTTCGTGGATTCTTGCCCTCCCTGTCAGTGAGAAACACGCGGCGCAGCGTGTGCTGCCGAGAACTTGCATGCAATTTAGATTTTACACGGCTGAGTTGAACGGCGGATTTAAGATCAACACGCCGCGTGGAACACGGCCCGCGAAAGTTCGCGTTTATGCAAGCGCCGACTAGACGCTCCGTTACGGAATTGTTCGCCGATAAGCAGAAATTATTACGCCCGGGTTGCGTAATCATCGTCATTTCGCGATCGCCGCTCCACTTCGCGGTCAAACGACGCGGCGTTCTACCAGGCTATTTAACCAGTTTTAGTGCCAAGGTTCATCTGAAAATTCTCTTTTATTTGCTTATTTAAGAAAAAAAAGCGTTGGGTATTGGGGTTATTTAAGAAAATGTATTGGATAGTGCTATGCAGCGCGATAGCGTTTCTTTGATGCAACCACGTACAAGTATCTCTAATAAAAATAGAGTAAAACCTGCCTATTTTTACAGCTTTTAGGTTTAGATTAGGTTCATGTGATTTGAATTTAACTGAAAAGAAGGTTAGATTTAAGTTAGGTTTAGATTTAAGTTTATGTGATTTGAATTTAATCGAAAAGAAAGTTAGATTTAGGTTAGGTTCAGGTTAGTAATTGAAAAGAAAGTAATTAGGAGAGGAAGCTTCAGTATGATTCGCTATAATCGAAACCGAGCGCATTCTAAATTGTCCAAACAACTCTGGCACCATTCGACGAAATCTGAACAGCACGATTGCGCTGCACAGCACTAAAAAACGGTTAAAAAAACGTGTTGAATAGTGCCATGAACGCTAACGCGCAAAATGCAAAGTAACAAAAGAGAGTGAAAGCAATAAAAGTAGATAAAGTAAATGAAAGTAGACGAGTAAACGCAATAAAAGTAGATAAAGTAAATGAAAAGATAAATGGATAAAATAGATAAAATAAATAAAGTGGATAAAGTAGATAAAGTCGATAAAATAGATAAAGTCGATAGAATAGATAAAGTCGATAAAGTAGATAAAGTGGACAAAACTAGACAAAGTAAAAACTGCCTATTTACACACGTATGGTTTCGATTTAATTGAAAAGAAACTAATTAAAAGAAAATGTTTCAACATGACTGACTATATAACGTTAGAACCGAAACTGATTATAAATTGTAAATTAAATATTGCTGTGGCGCCATTTGACGTGAAATCTGAACAGCGCGATCGTGCTGCGTACTAAATACAGCAATATCACTAAATATCAGTATGGTGCCCAGCAAGCTGATTCGAATACTTCTCTCAAGAAATTTTGGCAGACGTTTGCTCGCTTATTCTGTCGACTGAAAATTTATATTTAAACGGCGAACGTAGCAACAACCGGTTTCGTCCGAATCATTTCCACATGGTCCTACACTGGAGCAACAAGACGAACAAACTACCGGGAAATTGTCGCGTCCTAAGCTAACAATCATTCGAAGGAAATAACGCGTAGTTCGTCCAGACTGTCTCTCTCTCTCTCTCTCTCTCTTTCTCTCTCTCTCTGTTCGATTTTCGGAGTTTGCTGCAATTATGGAGTTGCTGCCGGATGCAGTTATTAGAACGACATTAGGTACTGGTTATTACCGCTAGTCTTGTAATCACGGCGCCCAATGACAAGGCGGTCGGATTACTGGCATCGAGTTGAATCGGCGGTTGTCGATTTAATTAAAGGATGTCGAGAGACGCGTGTAGACCTTCGTGTGCGCATCCGTCCACCGATTTGCATGAACACGCGGGACTCGGCCGAATATCGAAGAAACCGTGACTCGAGCCGCTTTTAATTTTACGCGCCTCGTTCGGACCAAGTTAAATGAATTGAAGGAATCGTTCGATTTCAAGAAGATGCTCATCGGACGTTTGGTTCTTTTCTTTTTGTAGGGATTTTTATAAACATGTCACGGCTACATATATACATATGTACATTTATCAGTTTATCTGTAGATATTTCTTTAAAAAGCATTGAGACAGAAGCATGGCATCGCATGTTAGGAAAATCTAGAGATTTATACAGAAGTTGAAAGTTGCAATACTATCTCATAAAGAAGCCGGCTGCAGTGCTGTCGAAATGTCAAGTTATAATACCTATTGGAAATGGCTTACATTCAAAAGCTCTGCTATAGTAACAAGCTTACGAAAGGATTGAAAATACTTATAATCAGAAACGTAAGTTTCTGAATTGCGCCGCACGATTTGTGTGTGTTTAAAGTTGATTGAAGTTCAACGTAGTTTAACGTTCGAAGTCAGACTCTTTTTTATTATTTTTTTAGATACGATTTTTTTGATAATGTATGTAAGTATATACTTATTACTTACTTCTATACTTAGTGTATACTTTAATTACTTACTTTACTAAATATAAGTAAGTTATTTTAAGTTACTTCAAGTTCTACTAACTTATTGAAGCTCATATTGAACTTTTATTTGTTAGTACAATAATTTTGGCTTCAATTATGTTGAAATTAGGAAATTATAAAATTTTTGAAATTATATATATACTTTATAACAACAATTTGATAATAATTAATTTCTATAGAATGTTACTTTCAAGAGTAACATGTACATACGTATATGTCAATTATGTATGTATATCTAAAATTAATTATACCTATTTCATATAAGAATATTAATATTTAATGAAATTAAGATTTATTGGTAAATATCTGTAATAACTAGCAATATATATTACTTAATCTACAATCTAACTGTGAATTTAGTGATATTACATTTTAATGATATTAATTCTGCTACACTCGCCAAAGTATTTGATTAATACTCTCCAGTATACCGTGAAAATTAATAGCGACCTAGAAATATCGATATTAATATACCACCTGTCTCTCCTCATTTTCACATTATATTTTTCATTTCACGTTCCTTTCTACGTTTCGGTATCGAGTGTATAACCTAACCTAGTAGTAACCACTATAAACTTTTGGCTTACTTTATCCTCGACAAACAAATAACCTAACTTTTCAGCTGTGCGTAAGGAGCGTACCGACGTTCATTACGTTTCAATTCGCTTATTATATTACATTTTAATGATATTAATTCTGCTACACTCGCCAAAGTATTTGATTAGTACTCTCCAGTAAAGCGTGAAAATTAATAGCGACCTAGAAATATCGATATTAATATTATCACCTGTCTCTCCTCATTTTCACATTATATTTTTCATTTCACGTTCGTTTCTACGTTTCGGCATCGAGTGTATAACCTAACCTAATAGTAACCACTATAAACTTTTGGCTTACTTTATCCTCGACAAACAAATAACCTAACTTTTCAGCTGTGCGTAAGGAACGTAACGACGTTCATTACGTTCCAATTCGCTTATTATATCGTCCCGCGTTTCCAATAATTAATACAAATACCGTAGCATAGTAGCAGAGATAAATACCTCAGAATGGCAATGATTGGGAGATGAACGGCGACGTGGCGGGGGGGATACAATGCAAATCCATTTCGTGTGTACGCGTATAATGTCAAAATAATTGCGTTATTTTGATAATACGGAAGTCCATTCCGGTCGAGTGATCCAGTCATCGAGTGTAAACGGGACTAGTGTGATGTTGCCAGATAGGGGCCAGAAAACGATAAAGTCCAGAGCGCGCGGAGAACGTGTTGCGCCGATTGAATTCGCGGCAAATTAATTTCTAGCTGCAGCGTCGCGTTCCACGCGAAACCGTAATACCATGACTTTACCTAATACAGCGGGCGAATGGTGGGGGGTTGAAAGGGGAGGGGCGGGAAGAGGAGGAGAAGGGGCATGAGTACAATTTCAAACGAGAATCGACTGTGCAGTGGCTGTAATTATTAATTACCAAAGAGAGGTGAATGTTCTTAAGGGAATGTCCCTCGCTGGCAAAAGCTCTCACTCTGCGAAACTTTACGATCGTCAGCTATTTACGTAATGACGAACGCTAATTAACGACAAGGGGAGCCAGAGGCGAATTACTCGAGATGTACGACTGATTCAAACTGAAACGAAGCCATTCTTTCCTGTCTTTTTTTTTTTGTTTGTTTGTTTTGTTTTATCGATTAACGAGATCAAATTATTGTGAGACAGAATATTGTGAAACTTTAAATAACCAGTTGACTGAATTTGATACGTCGGTATTTGTTTTTTAAAATTTTTCTTCTCTTCGTTTCTTTTTTTGTTTTTTTTTTAATTGAAAGAGCACGAGTGAATTTGCTAGAAAATTATTTAATTATAAATATTGTAAAACCGAGTTGACTAAATTTAATACGTCGGTATTTGTTTTTTAAATTTTTCTTGTTGTTTTTTTGTATTTTTTTAATTCAAACTGTACGAGCGAGTTTGTTAGAAAATTATTTAAGTATAAATATTGTAGAACTTTAAATAACTGAGTTGACTCAATTTAATACATCGGTATTTGTTTTTTAAAATTTTTCTTCTCTTCGTTTCTTTCTTTTTTTTTTTTTTTTTTAATTGAAAGTGCACGAGTGAATTTGTTAGAAAATTATTTAACTATAAATTGTAAAACCGAGTTGACTGAATTTAATACGTCGGTATTTGTTTTTAAATTTTTCTTCTTCTGTTTCTTTTAATTCAAACAGCACGAGCAAATTTGTTAGAAAATTATTTAATTATAAATATTGTAGAACTTTAAATAGAACTTCAAATAACCGAGTTGACTCAATTTAATACGTCGGTATTTGTTTTTTAAAATTTTTCTTCTCTTCGTTTCTTTTTTTGCTTTTTTTTTTTAAATAAAAAAGCACGAGTGAATTTGTTAGAAAATTATTTAATTATAAATATTGTAAAACCGAGTTGACTGAATTTAATACGTCGGTATTTGTTTTTAAATTTTTCTTCTTTTTGTTTTTTTTTTTTTAATTCAAACAGCACGAGCGAATTTGTTAGAAAATTATTTAATTATTATTGTAGAACTTTAAATAACTGAGTCGACCAAATTTAGCACGTCGGTATTTATTTCGCGTTTCTCCCCTTTTTCTTTTCTCAATTTCAAAACGCATGAGCAAACTTATTAGAAAATTATGTAATTCCAACCGAACGAATTAAATAACGTTAAACGAATGTACAATGCGAAATACAAACGAGAAATGGCGGGATTTGGAGCATGTAAAGCTACTGTGTAGATTTTGCCGTTAAGCGCAAGGGGAAATGCTAACGGCAAACTTCAATTTCACTGACCATTGGCAAAAACGGAAAAGGAAAATGACCTGATACTGATTATCACATTCAGCCGGGATGAAAGGCCGGCAGGTGTTGGCGCTCGTACGTGGCGCGCGTACGTGAACAGAAATCTCAAAAATGCAATTTTGCTTGATCGTCATGGGGAAACGACTGAAACGGCAAAATTTCATACAATTCAATTTTTATAAGTCCATTACGGCCGGCGAAAGCTGAAAATAGACGCAAAAGAAGAATAAACCTTGCACGATGTTTGTAAAATCTAAACAGCCTAATGAAAGAAATGTTGTAAGAAATACAAAAAACGACGACTGTATCGTGAAACTCTGTGTCCCCCGTACGAGATAACACACTGCGTACTCGCGGTGCTTTGCTCCTGAAAATATTATTCGAGAGCTCTCTGAACGAATCGAGAAGAAGGAAAACGTGCAATTATCCCGGAAGACGGTGATCGACAGATAATCTCGATCGGCGGAGCGTCGCGTGTCCATGAAAAATCGACGTGGCCATCGAGCGGGGCGCGTTGAGCGAGCACTTCCGCTTTTTGCCCCGATAACAGTGGGACAACGACAGGCTGAGTGATTTGCGGGGCGACGGAAACGCCGAACGCAGCAGCGCAGGAACAGACCGGTGTGTACCTATTGCGTTAATTGTGATCGTTAATTCGAGTCACGTAGCGAGGGGTCGCGGGAGTTTATACCCAGCCGCAACGGGGCGACGATGGAAAGCATCGATCGGCACGAACGAATTCCGCTAAACGCTCCCGGTCATCCATGGGCTTATCTTTGCTTCCCAAGGGCGGTGGGTTCAATTGGGAATCGAACGGGACGAGTTCTCTCTTATTACGGATATATTTTTCTCGTCTTCTCGGTTCCTCGGTTTCGCGCCGTGCCCGTAGTCTTCGGCGAACATCGTTCAATTTACACATCTCGCTAAACTTCTGTTTGTCGAACTCCTTGGTCGATCTCCTTTCATTTCTGATCATGATATTTTACAAACGAATGACGTTGTCTGATATTTTACGAGCAAATGACTTTTTCTCAGAATGGAAATTAATTAAAAAAAAAAAAAGAAAAAGAAAGGAAAAGAAAGAAACAATCGCCACAATTTTTTTCTTTCTCTCGCGATTTCTTTTCTCCTGGCCTCGTGGCCCGAGGATAAAAATATTCTTTTAATTAGGAAGTTTTTTTAGGGGGAGAGGGAAAGGGGAAAACGATCGATCATACGATTGGCCGTTTCGAGCGTGCCGCGGAATCGCGTGCTGGGTGAGAGGAGAAGAGAGAAAGTAGCTGACGGAGTGGTGTTTTTCATTAATTGGCCGGCTCCCGGTTGTTTACCGACCGAAAGACAAAGTTAAACAAGGGCGCAGCCCCGTGAAGAAATTGAGAGACTTCTATAATCAGACTCGTTATCGGATCAGACTTGGTGTGTTGTAAGTGCATTCCTTCAACAAGCGGGCGAGAGCGCTGCTCTCTCTCACTCTCTCTCACTCACTCTCTTCTTGCTCGTGAAATTAGTTCCGCGTCCATTTAGTAATCACCTGCCGTTCCCCTTGATTAGCCAAAACTTGTGCCACCACCCCTCCTCTCCTCCCTTTACTCGTTCCGTCAAGCCTTTACTCGCTTTGCTTTACCAACCGGCGTTCTCCAACCACCCCCCGCAGTTCTGCACTTTAATGGACAATTTAGTTGCGCGCCTTGACGTCGCGTAGTTTAGGAAAGACCCCATTACAAATGGGAAACCGCTCCTTCAGCTGTCGCTACACCCCTAATCGACGCGTGCCGTCCCAAACCTCCTCCCCTCCCCTTTTTCTGATTCCTCGCGCGAAAACTGTTTCGCATTCCACACGTGACTTGCCCTTCAATGGGATTAACTCGACATGGGGCTAACTGCTCTTCAAAGTTTCTCTCTCTCTCTCTCTCGTCTTGGAAAACTGTTTTCAGTTTTTCGAGGATAGAACAAAATTACAGCGTGCCGCGCGAGAAGAAAAGATTTTTCAGAGAAAAATTGTTTGCCATTTGAAAATAACTTGTCCACTTTGCATTCTAAAGAAATAGGCTTGTTTGTTACGATCAATTTTTACAAGAATGAAATGAAACTTCTCATCTCGATCGTTTTGCGTAAGAGAGGTAATAATGTTGGTGGATCGAATGACAAACACACTGATTATTGATAGATTTAATATAAATTATGAAACACATGTAATATTTAACTCTCGTCGATTCACTCTCTATCTCGTCGCATACATCCTTCTTTCTTCTGTCATGAAATAAGTCAAGCACTCAGATCACACCACACCACAATTGCATCCACACTCATCCTTCCATACAAACATTATGTATATTCATTCCACAATATATAACTTGTTACGTTGTTACGTTGAGAGGCTGCTCTATGTTTCCTTCGTTGCTCCATGTTTCCAAAAAACTGACGGCAAGCAACAATGAGGCAAGAAACATTCGCGAACAAATGGTACAATTGAAATTGGAAGAGATCGCTCTTTCCAAGGGGATCTATTTCTTTTAATGTCATTGTGGTCGAGATGAAAGTCCTTCCATCCTTTTTCCAACATCTCGTTCAATTGCGTGGCTCGCCCACTGCTACTGCTCAAGTCAAAGATTTTTATTCCGCAATTTATTTCGCGGCAACTTCTAATCGCCTTTCACGTATCAAGAGTAAACTGCACCGAGAGGATCTCTTAAGCTCCTCCTAATTGGATATTCCGTTCGTTTTAATACCGCCGGAGGATCTTATATTTTTCTCCCTTCCCGCGTCTCTTTCCCGTCCGTCTCGAGGTGAAGCACGCTCGAGAATACCAATTTCTTTTCGCTGCAACTTATCCACGTGTTAATTTCACCCGATAATCGTGCCTCTGGCTTTGCTGTCGGATAGCTCGAGAAATCGCACTCGTCCAGCTAATTTCGTATTGCCGGCAACGATTCACTTTCAATTGTCACCTACAATAAAAAAAACTATCTCTCCTTCGCTTTTTTCGCTCCCGCTACGATTTTCTTCTTTTTCTTTCTCTTTTTCTGTAGGTTGCACTTGGCGCGCTCAAGTGCGCATCGACACGTCGATGATTTCACGCGAAATGCAAGCGCAATTCGCTGCCGTACTAAATTAATAAAACCACAAGAAAAAGAGAGTCTCTCTCTCCGTTTGGACAAAGGGAGGTGTCTCGTCGGACCCTTCCTGATCAAGCCGAATGACACGAGCCCTTAAGAAACAAGCCCTTCCTCGGCAAGTGGCGCGGATCTATAATCTCATCGTTCTTTTAAAAGCGTCAAATAAAGAACCGCGCTTCTGGCTATATACGCTCTTTGTCTCGACAATGTCGTTTCACCCCCTTGTTACGTGTCTACCTGCAATCACGCCCGAGCACCCCAGTTTCTTGACACCGGTCGTTTCCTCCTTTTGTCTCTTTCGTCCCTCGTTCACCTCTGGTTCATCCTTTCATCCGAGTTTGCTGCTCGAAGCTCGCCAACGACCATACCACTGGTCTTTTTTCCTTTTATTTCTTTTATTTCTTTTTTTTTTCTTCTATCGCAAATGACTTTCAAGTGGTCTTGAACGGGCCATTACGTCTGAAAGCTGGTTATGAATGAACGTCTTGTTACGAGACCGTCGTGTAACCATCCCTTCGGCTCTTCATAAAGGCTTTTCACGAAACCATCCTAATTACAGGCCACCCTCCCCAGCAACACGTTTTCCTCTTCCCTGCGCTTGACGTTTCACCAATAACACTCGAAGCCTCGAGTTAGGAGCGAAGAGCGTTCGGCATTTTCGCGCGAATCCCGACCGTTGAAATATTCGCGGCGGCAGCCCGGGCACGACGTCGCCCGCCCGAGAAATCGAAGCACCGTTCCCCACTGGGATTACGACAATTAAGACCAAAACTGCATTATTTTGCACCGGTGAATTACCGGACGGCACAACTGTCGTTACGTTCTCTCTGCCGCGAGCTGCGCTCAGTTTAGTTGAACACGCGAATATCGACCGTTACAAGAGTATACTGCTTATCACATTAGCAGTGTTATGTCGTTAATTGACAAATTATAATTTTGACGTCGTTAATTGTCGTAAATTGTCGACGACGAAAAATTGTCGACAATTTAAACTGATGTAACTTTGTAAAGAAATTGTATAATAATCTCTTTATAATCGTATAACGTTCTCTTTATATTTTTACAATTTCCGAGGAGAAAGTGTATGTAAAGTTATCTCGAACAAAGAAAACAAGCTGACGATTGTCAAAATAACGTCGCTCTTTGAAAATGAGACCACTTATGAGTGTGATCCATTTTTACAAAGTTATTATCGACGAATATATTTTACTGCCATTGGTACAATAGTTACGCACTTTACTGTACGTGTCAACTAATAAACGTAATAACATTTTCTTTCTTCATGGTTGATTGCCTCGGGGGAACAAATTTCACGGGATTTTCATTTAAAAATGGGAAACGTTCCCTCATGTCCGATTTCGTGATAACTGAAAAATTCCCGCTTCGTTTCAACATTTTCAGGCAGAGGGAGGAATTCGAAGAAAAGTAATCAGCAAGATTAAAAACGCAATGTCGTGTACAGGAAACGCTTCATTTTTCTTCGCGGTTGTCTCGATTGTACCGGACACACACTTCCGCAACGTTCTATTTGTCTGATCTCGCTGTTAAAAGTTACGCTAACTTACAGCAGCGTGGAATTACACCGCTAATTGAGTTCGGCACTTCGAGAAAAGTTCGTAGTTCTTTTATTTCATGTTCGCGTAATTGATAATATTAATTAATAATATATTATAATTATACATATATATAATTATAATTATAAATATATATATTATAATTGTAATAAATTATAAATATGTATTACAATTGTAATGTATTATAAATATGTATTGCAATTGTAATAAATTATAAATATGTATTGCAATTGTAATGTATTATAAATATGTATTGCAATTGTAATGTATTATAAATATGTATTGCAATTGTAATAAATTATAAATATGTATTGCAATTGTAATGTATTATAAATATGTATTGCAATTGTAATGTATTATAAATATGTATTGCAATTGTAATAAATTATAAATATGTATTGCAATTGTAATGTATTATAAATATGTATTACAATTGTAATAAATTATAAATATGTATTACAATTGTAATGTATTATAAATATGTATTACAATTGTAATAAATTATAAATATGTATTACAATTGTATTATATTATTATTATAAATATATATTATAATTGTATTATATTATTATTATTATAAATATACATTATACTTATATATATATATTATAATTATAATTATAAATATATATAATTATAATAATATAATATTAATTAATAATAATAATAATATATTATAATTATAATAATATAATAATATTAATTAATAATAATAATAATATTAATGATAATAATCAGAAAATTAGCAAATATATAATAAATTAACAATATAATACATTGGCAAACATCTTCCAATTTTTTATCGCTTCTGTAATTTTTTAAACCAACATAAAAACACGAAAGGCAGCATTGTGATCCGAAACATTTATCACTTTCGACTGACTTTCCACGAAGGAAACCCTTCAGGGTTCTGTCATCTTTTCTTTTTTCTCTCTCTCCTTCTCTTCTGGAGGAAGCACGAGGGGACGAAAATTCGCATCGCCCCTTCGAGCTGATCTTATTAAGCGCAAAAGATTACCTAACTCATCCATAGGCCAGCATCTGGCCGTACATCCGCCACGAGAATGATCGCGTAGCTCCGTTCGTTTGACAAGACGAATGTTTCAGTGGCGTGAGCAAGATCGCCGGGGAGGTTAGGGTTCATGCATTAGGGCGGTATACTTTTGCCGACGTATCTTGTCCTCGAACGATCAGAAGCAGCTAGAGATATGTACGTACGGGGCAGGGACGGACGACCTGCATGGGAAAACGAGATAGTTCGGTATAAATCAATAACAGGAATTGGGAACTGCTGATTCCGACCAGGAAATGCCTGCGCAACTTCGACAAGTTATAAAATAAATAAATTTCCAACGATAGGCGCAAGCCTTCAACGTTAGAAAGTTTAGTTTCCAAAAAAAAAAATTAAAAAAATAAAAAAAGAACCGTTTGTTTTTTGATTTTACAACAATCGAATCATCATTTTAATGGAAATATCGATGCTAACTTTCGAGAAGATATTTACAGATGAAACGTCGGTCTGGATGAATCAAATTTGTGATCGTATGTCATAAATTAAGTGTGAAATTAAACACTTCAAATGCGGATGTTTATTACGTGTACGTAATACACGTTTGATAATCGGTAAAGTCTTCACTTGGTATGCGATTCGAGAGCTTTCTCTTGATTTAATGCGAGATTTGTACGTACAGCTCGGTTTAATTATCATTGTTTACTACTTTCAAGCTTCTGCTACAAGTGAAAATTTCTTTCATTATCCAAGTTATTTTGAAATACATGTATTTTCGTGTAACCTTTTTTCAAACGTTCGATAATATTCAATTTATCTTTTAAGTCCAGCGCTATTATTTTTCTTTTCATATATTTTGATGATCTTTTCTTTTAATTGATATTTTCACTTACACTTACAATCAGATGAGACCACACTAAAATGAAGCATTTGAAGCAAGGATACGCGTTCCAAAATATTGCTCGGTATATACAGTTTAAACGTGTGCATACATGATTAGACTGTATTCGAATAATCGAAATTCGAATGATCGGATAATCGACGAATTTTGCTGTACTTATACTTCCTCATTGCAAATAATTTTCCACACAATGTCAATTGCCATTTTTCATCGCTGTGAAGTGACTCATGCCACTCGTGTATCGTTTCGCAAAGACAGAAACGATCGTGCGTCGAACAGAGAGGGAGAGGCATAATCTCTTAATCGGCCTAATGCTTTGCTACTTTTCGAGAAAGAGATTTTAACAAACGCAATATTTGACATTCGAGAGCCGAGGGAGAGAAATAAAACTCGGTAAATGGAAGATTCTCATACGGAGAAGCTTGGATTATGGCGGCGCGTTACACTTAACATTTAAATTCCAAGGGCTTTGGGGCAGGTTTTTATCGTAAAGCCCGCCGCGTTTGCGGCCTCTGCGGATATTATTTTATTTTCTCGCGAATTAAAAACAAGCCTGAGAGGCTAAAGGCAGACAGTATAGAAAAGCTTCGCGTATCTTAATAAAGGCCACGCCAATTGATGAGCTTATCAAATCTTTAACTTCGCGGTCTGGATAATCCACGATTATTATTAACTGAAGGAGTTTTCGTAAAAAGAGCGTAGAGTTGAAATACGTCTAGACGTATCGTTGTTGTTAACATGCGACGCGTAAGTGCTTCCTTTGCGTTTAAAGCATAATTAAAGCGTGCTCAACGCAACGCGACACCACGTAGGAGAAACGGACACGTGTGTACATTTTGCCGTGCACTTTTTAATTAAAGCAAATTTCTTCGCAGCATAATTATACTTCGGATCTCGCAAACGTGTTCACATTTACGCGCGTATAACAGGCTGAGTCAATAAGAATGTTCACCTGAAATAACTCGTTTCCTAGTGAATTTTGTGAAAAGAGTGTTTCAGATGAAATTTATTGTGTTCGAGGGGGTCTAACCCTCGATGAATATATTTTAATATATAATAATAATTTTAGTATAATATATTAATAAATAATAATATAATAATAATAACTAATAATAATTAATATAATAATAATTTTAATATAATATATTAATAAATAATGATATAATAATAATAATTAATAATAATTAATATAACAATAATTTTAATATAATGTATTAATAAATAATGATATAATAATAATTAATAATAATTAATATAATAATAATTTTAATATAATGTATTAATAAATAATGATATAATAATAATTAATAATAATTAATATAACAATAATTTTAATATAATATATTAATAAATAATAATATAATAATAATTTTAATATAATATATTAATAAATTTATAATATATAATAATATAATATAATATATATAGTAATATATTTTATTTTTTTGAGTATCTTATATTCTCGATGACACCAAGATGATCTTAAACAGAATGATACATTTTTTGATCCATTAATCGATGCAGCTCTGTATGAAAATAGCTAGCCTATGTATGTCGAAAAGTTATTAGTTCAGGAGATATTTTGACTTTAATTTTGTAAAATCTGTGCATCAAAGATAAAGATAGTATAAACACAAGAGTATCGTCCTTGTATTCCCTCGTCTTTCGTACGATTAAAATACTTAAAAAACTAAAATTAAAATCATCTTGACATCTTCGAAAATATAAGATATCTAAAAATCGAGAGTGATCCAATTGACTCTATCGATCAATAAATTTCTTTTATATATATGTGTAAAATCGCTAGCAAACGAGTTATTTGAAGTGAATACATTCGTATCGTCTCACTCTGTATACTACAAGTCAATTCATGTACAGTTTTTAATGATCGGAATCACGCGGGTTCTTCTTTTAACGCTCCCCCCCAATTAGCCGTATTAAATTTTCTATAAAGCTTCTGTGAAGCTGGCCGTAAATTGAAAAGTACAGTGCCTCGTAGAAAGTGTCTTGCGGACTGTAAAGTAAGAAGACAAGTTTCTACTGCGAGGCACCGGTTTTAATGAGCCTTTGAATTGCGTTGAATTTGTCGAGGAGAGAACGAGAGCTCTGCAAAATCCGTGTGACAAAACTTCTTTCTCACTTCTACGTATTGCAGAACGCTGAGGATGATCGCGTAGAGAAAAACAAGAAGAAGCTGTCGCCATTTCGCTTCGCGTACACTTCTTCCGTGAAAAAAAATCTGAACCTCGTGTTTATTTCAATCGAGTTTCAAACATCCGTCCGCTTCTGTTCGAGCAACGCTTTTCAAAGTCGTTTCCGGGACTCGCACGATGCTTACTCGAGTCGTATAAAAATTACAGAGCAATTTTGCCCTTTTTTTATGCGCTGTTAAAACCGGATGAACGTTCTCGGTAAGGAGAGGTTGAGATCGAGTCAAGAGCCGCGAAACAATTTACACTGTCGTGCTGCTTACGTACCGTGCGACGTTTCAAGCGCGTAGCCGCGGAAATTGGATGGCTTCTCTAGTAAAATTCTCTCCCGCGTCGCAAAGTTCGATCATCGTTAAAGTAGCCTCGAAACGGCGAATCTTGCGCGCACGCGAGGGAGGAAGGAAAAAAAAAAAGAAGAGAAAGGAAATGGAAGTGATTCGACGAATCCGAGCGGGGCACTGTCGCTCGAATTTTCACGTGCGTCGCCGAGGTCGACGTTATTTTACTTTTTGCACCCCCTCCGCGCTGGAAAGGAAGCGTTGCGACGCTGCGAAGCAATAAATCAGTTTTTCCACTCCAGACGACGTACGCCGTGGCGCTGACGCTTCCTTCTTCGTTACGTTATCAGCCGTGGTGGTTCTCAAGGGAGAGACGAGAAAGAAATGTCCCTCGCTCGCGTCGGGGATGGGAAAGAGCTGCTACATTATTCGCGCCACCTCGTTCTTCGGCATTTCTCATCGGCCGGACCACCTCCCCACCCGGTCACTTGCTTCTTCTCGGGCCAACTTTCCATTCACTCTCACGCCAATTACTCGTCTTTAATGTTATACCATCTTCAGCTTTTGTCGACCGGATTCTTCGCATCCGTTGTTTCCTACTTATTAACTGTCTCCTCGTTAACGTCGTCTTTCATCGATCGTCAACCTTTTCATATACATATACAGTGGCTGGCGAAAGTTTTCCAACACTTGTGAAAGTGTACGTGGCAGGGACATCTAATTATGGTAAGTCTAGATGAGATGGCTGGATCTCGCGTATTATGCGGGTTATCAAATGTCAATTTTTGTAGTGGTACATTGCACCTTGATGTGTATAATTAAATTGTTGCAAAAGCTTTTCGCACGTCGTTTAAATAATAATTTATTAACATTGTTTGGGAATATGTCAATGGTGTTTAAAGGTTACGGTTTTATAATAAATTTCGAAAGTTCGTGTTAATATAGTGTTTAGAGATTATGGTTGCATTTCTGTAGTAAAATATTGTCGTATCATTATAAAAAAGAAGAAAGTAAATCATCACTTGCAGACTATCGAATTAAAGTGCCCAGTTTCTTAGAGTAGAGAGAATTGACATTATAAATTGTATGTATAAACAGCATAAATTTGTATGTATCATAATGAAATTGTATAACACAATAATTAGTAAATATTTTTCTAGAGAATCATCAGCTTGAACTGAATATAAAAGAAAATAAAACGGAATAATAATAATAATAATAATAATAATAATAATAATAATAATAATAATAAATATGAAATGAAAAAGAAGAAACTAAATAAAAGAGAAGAATAATAATGGAGATTCGTGGACAAATGAAGGATCATTGGATGCTGCAGAAACAGTTCAAAATGACAAAATGGACATCTAAAGTTTTTCTACTTATTCCGAACGAAAATTAATGATTATTCAAACAAAATAAGGTTTGCATAAGATTTCCTTTGTTTTGTAAATCTATTTCTAAAATTATTTTCTAATTTTTTGTTTGTATCTACTTTTACATATATATATATATGATTTCTAAAAAGAAAAATTGACAATCAACAGATTACAATAGATTATGCATTATTAGACAAGTCATACGACAAATAAAAACAAGGAAAATACCATTGACGACCGATTAAAAATCTTAAACAATTTAAGTTTTGAATTTAAAACACAACGAATAAGAAGAAGATTGTTTTCTTAATTTTCTGCCTGTAACATTATAAATTTATATGTATCTCTTTTTTAAAGAAACCGAGACTGGTCACTCCTCGATTTATATATAAAAAGAAAACAACAAAAATCATGCTGATAACCATAGATACTATTAGTTACATGAGTCGTGCAAGATGAAAACGAGGGAACAGTCGTCGACGATTGATCAAAGATCTGAAACGAGTTGAAAAAGAGGACAAAATTTCGAGACTCCTGTGCAATTAAAACGCCCGATGGAAGGTTCTCGATTCGCCGAGAAATGTGATTTATCTGCAAGTTCGCTGGAAGAGTAGGCACCGTAGATTTCCTGTGTCGTGGTCGTTGCCCGCAGAAAATCTGCAGCGGGCGCGGACGCGTCGGTGAATAGCGGCGACGAAGGTTTCCACCACGACGGAAAGTCCTTAAATAATCCGCTTAGCCTGCGATTGTTGCCAAATCGGCTAGGAAAGGGGATGAAGCCGAACGTCGTTTCAATGGAAATCCAAAGTTTGTATAATTGCCGTGGCAAAAGAAAATAAGACGGGCAGAACTGAGAGAGAGAGAGAGAGAGAGAGAGAGAGCAGGTTTTTGCGAGCAAGAGAAATTAATTAGATTCGTTAAAGATTATATTTCCGACCCGAATGACGGCCTGGCCGTCTGAAGTTTTCTGCTCCGAGCGATCGGTGAGGTACAGTGTTGTATTAATATTTCGCAGACTAGACGGTGAGCAGCGGGAATACGAATGAAAAGAAATCAGTCGGCAATTTACACGCTCGAATTATCGGGATATAATTAAAAGTTTAATTTCAGCCCGGCAATTTGTTAACGATGCTGCAACATAAAACTCCCGCCGCCGTTTCGGCAGTAACGAATTTATATTATTCGATCGTAAGTTTTTTTCAACGATACTACGGCGATAAATTCGAGATTTATTTTTGTACGTGTGATTATGCGTGTAATTCGCGTGTAAATCCCTTTTTATTTGGAGATTAGAGATGGATTCGTCGTTGTTTAATTGATTGCCTCTCGGTTCTACCTACTTGGATGTTCGAAGCCAGCCAGACAATTATGATTCATTCAACATTTGTCAGAGGCCGCGATGCGTAGCATGATTTATGACGACCTTCAGCTGCGTTCCGTTTCGGTTGCAGCTCGACGCAGTGCGTCGGCGTCGGTGAACTGGTTATTGTAAAGCGATGACAACGTTTAGACAGGGAAGACAAATTGTGTCACTTGAGAACAATGATCGCAATTATGGCTATCGTGTTAGCCGAGCCTGACGCGCAACTGGTAAAATCGGGTTATAATTGCCGGGGCCAGGCGACAAGTAACGTCTGATTACCGTATTTTCCCGACAATTAATTCCACATTCTTTCTATCAGCGTTTTCTTTCTATCAACTTTTCGATCTATCGGCGACTCGTTGTTATTTAATTAATTAATTGCTCGGCTAAATATTCTCCAACTTTGCCGCGTCGTTCGAATCAACAAGCTCGCGCTTATTGAGTGCAAAGTGGTAAAGTAACAAACACCGAAAAACTCACTTTGACGAAGACGCTGGTCGTTGCTTCAAGCTCTGAGCTTGACTTTGTTAATATCAGAACTACCGACGATTAAGCATAATAACATTTTTGACGAGCCTAAAAATTACGAAATACTTTGGAGGGCTAGTAAAAAAAAAAAAGAGTACATATTTGATCGACATGAGCTTTTGTGGTTTATTTTAATACATTACAATACTATAAAAAGCAACATTAAAAAAGGAAAAAAAGAGGACTCTTTTTTAACTTTTTTTCACATTGCTTATCGGCCAAACAATATTCTCTAGGGATAGACGATCCAACATTTTCATTTTTGTGAAAATTATGAAAACAGCAGCTATTTGTTTTTGATGTATCGAATTTATGCCGGAAATTTCTACGTTTTTTCTTTATTTACTTTTCGACATTGTTAAAAATTAAAAAACGTTCGATCGTCAATCTCTAGTAAATGTTACGCTAAAGATACGCACCAAGATTCATCGGTTGGTTAGATATCTTGCACCGTTTTTAAAAACCTAGTTTCGAGAAAAACGCGTTCACAGTTTCAAAATGTCATTTTTCATATGTATCCTTTACTTACTTTTTTTACTTGTATATCGCGGCTCACAGTTCTTACAATTCACAACTAAATTGAATCCAAGTCCCCTAATATTCGATTCACTAAAAGTAATAAATTTGAATCACACGATTTACAAATTTATAATACCGCTTAAAATTATAAACAGTGACACAAATTCAATTATTCTGTAGCCGCGGATTTATATCCCAAAATAAGTCGTTTTAAAGGTTAGGACCTTTTGTATCTTATTTCTAAGACTTCAAACTACTATTTAAAACAAACAAAAAATTTGATTTTTTGAAAATTTCAAACTGCCCCCACCCCTTAAAGCAAAGAAAATAGAAAAATTTGGAGTACACAAGCTCTCGCTTGTGCATTTCACGAGAAATTATTGAAATCGTTAAAAGTACGCTGTTTCGTCTATATTAAAAAAAAAAAAAAAAAAAAATCGAACAAAAATTACAAATTGGTCGTTTTGACGACTTTCCTTCGCCAGACTTTTCTTTTTTTTTTTTTTTTTTTTTTTTTTAACGCTCTAATTACAGCGTGATTCGAACAATAATTGTAAACGTCGACCGATAAAATATGTATATGTTCAACGTTGTATGTAGCTCGTTCGTATGTCTCGTCTCAGTGAGAACGTTGTCGAAGTTGTCGAAACATTTTGCTTTATTTGAGAATATATTGCAGTGCGTGTCACGGAGATAATTAGCAAAGGAGGGAATTTTATGTGAGAAAAAGTAAGCAAAGTACGTGGTGTAAAAAAGTTTTCATTGTCCGGAGCTCTGTTTTCCGAAAAGACTGATTACACGCATTTCGACGATCGTCAAGTATCTTTCAAAGGGACGACGGAGGACGAAAGTATTTTTCGCTGGTTGTAAGAAGCCCGAGATCCGAAAAAGGGAAACGCGAAAGTGAAGAAAGAAAGGAAAAAAGAACATACGTTTTACTCGCAAAGAGAGTAATTCAAAATCTATAAAACCAGGCATACACACACGAACGTATTTCATCCGATATCATTTCCATCGAGTTACATTATGTTTCCAGATTCCTCATAAAATCTCTTTATACCCTGTCCGTTTGCCATCGGCGTTTATCATCGTATTCTATTACTATCGTTCGGTTCCTTTAATCCCGGCGTTGCGCGTCGTTAAATGGTTCATTTTTATCGTCCGCAGCTAATGATGGCGTATTTATTTATTCCCGTTTGCTCGTTTTCTTCTTTCTCTTCGAGGCTCGAGCACACGTAGGAGAGAGAACAAAGTTGCCTCGGCATTAGGCTTGCCAGTGCCGGATATTCATACGGCCTTCGGTGGCAGGTTACGAGTCGAATGTAAATTGCACGAAGGGCCGAGGATCCAAGGACGTCGTTACCCATACGCTACCCTGTGATAGTAGCTGCGAGTACTTCGAGTTTGGTTTCTCGCAACCTTGGACCCTGATTCCGACCAGCTTCGCTGTGTCTGCTGCGTTTCTTTTCTTTTTTTTTTTTCCGTTTTTCTTTCTCCGCTTTTGACACACGTAGTCGTTCTATTTTTCTTTCTCCCTCTTTCTGCGGCATCTTTGCCTTCTCGCGATCGCAAATTCTTGCAGATCGGGTGACGCTCGTTTATAATATGGGTCAAATGCAGTATTGCGCGACACAAACGAAACGTAATTTAAATATTTAAGTATGTGAGCTGGCTGTTTCATGGTGCTTGAAATAATTAGACGTTTGCGTTTCTGGACGACCGTGGGCGAAATTCAGCTGCCATGTCGTTTTATTAGTTTTCGAAACTGATGGATTTTTCTTTCTTGATGCTATCTGATTGTGAGCTTCAACATCAAGTATCTAAAGTATTTGATGGTCTGCTCTTGTCTTTCTTAAATTATACGTGCTATGGAAGAGCTAAATGTTAAAGATGAAAAAGATATTGCACTTTTAATACGAAATGAATCTTTTTCTCTTGTCTCTTAATACGAAAGAATTTTATCTTGT
The DNA here is from genome assembly GCF_011392965.1 of Frieseomelitta varia. Classification (NCBI taxonomy): domain Eukaryota; kingdom Metazoa; phylum Arthropoda; class Insecta; order Hymenoptera; family Apidae; genus Frieseomelitta; species Frieseomelitta varia. Next base: position 320,455 of record NW_025110620.1, on the reverse strand, counting down.
GCTTTCAAATTTATTAAACGCGTCATTTACTAGCAAGTGAACTAGTTTCCGCGTTTTTTAATTTTTAAAATTAAATTCGACAAAAGGAAAAAGTGACCGTCTGCAATATTAGCTACATTGTTTTTGTTGGTCGTGCTCGATGAAAATATTGTTGAAATTTTATCAGAAATTTATTCTATTCTTTGTGTATACATATCGTGTCGTATGTAGACGGTAGATATTATTATTATTATTGTCATTATATTTTTATGAATGCAATCAAAGAATTGAAATCTATATCTATGCAGTAGATTTGCGCATTTCTGAATATGTAATTGAAAGAATGAAATTTGACGAATTGTTGTTGGGTTGAAAATGAACGAGAAACATATAAGCTTAAAATATGTACGCCACGATAAGATACTTGTAACGTTTATCAAATTGGTTTGAAGTTTCGACAGAAAATGTGTAATCCATTTCGTTGTTTGAAGCTTGCGAACCGTGCAGCGCGACGCCGATGATTCGACAAAATTAACAACTATCATACCAGCCGCGTCTTTTTTCTCGTTAAACAGACGAAAAAAAAAAACAGGGAAGAAAAAGAAACGAATACGCGGTGACGAGTCTTTTTTCTTATTGTACATATGTGATATAACGTGGATATAACTGAATAACATAAATAAAATATTAAGTTGCATAATCGGGTATAATAAAAGTTGTGTATTTACATATGAGGTGTCAATATATTTACATAAAATGCAAAAAATACTTTGCGAATTGTTCAAACTTTAGACTCGTACGTAGGTATTTTATCATTTGTATTCTTCGTCATTCGTAAACGTATCTGCACAATTTCTAATTAACAAGATTAATACCGTATAAACACGTTCATTTTCTTCTGAAAGCCTCGGACGGAAAGACAACACACGTTCTGTCATTTGGTTCTCGTGAATGATTCTCAGGAACCTCCAAAATTTTGCAAATAAAATGTTCACAGTACCTCGTAGTAATATAATTATGAGCAAAGTAGAAATTCCATTATTCGTTTTTTGTATTGATTGACAGAATGTATCAAATATTCAGTGAAATGACAGTAAAATGATTTTAACATTACCAAAATGGTCAAAATGACCAATTTATAATTTTATAATTTTAAATAGACACTGCGGAACAGTGTATTTCAAATAATATTTCGTAAATGTAATGTGTGAGAAATATTACAAAATGCACTATAGTTTTTCTATCTTTCTTTTTATTTTTAATGTCTCTGATGTTCTGAAATTTTACGCTTGGTAGTTTTAGCGTTAAGGCGTTGTTTTAATTCACAGATGTCTTGAAATTGCATATTTTCTTCACCGCTTCCACGAGTTTATCTCAATAATTCCCAATGATATTTGGCACTGAAAGTGCCGATTAAAATAGTATAAAAACTGTATCAGAGAGATTAGAATGTAAGGAATAAAAAAAAAATGTTTATAATACGATAAAGAATTTAGACTTTATTCACCTCGTTTTGCAAAGATCAATTCAATTTCTGAAAACGCAACGTTGCAAATCTGCGAAACTACATTAAAATTGATCATTTCGATCACTTTTTTGACTAGTGTCAAGTTGGGAGAGCACTTAATTGGGCCAGTTCAAAACTAAGATATTAAAGAGCCCAATGAAAATAATAATTTTAAATTATTGCATAAATTATTGCATGGTGTGAATTGCAGCATTGTTACGCCGGAAGAGAATGAAATTGTCAATGGCTGAAAGGTCAAAAGCTAAATCGCTTTTCACCTGTGAATATTACCCGCCTCCATTTCCTGTGTTTCAGCATATTGCTGTATCGTTTCGTTAAATCTTTGAAGAATCTTTACGATTCTTCGTTAATGCTTCCCTTTTAAGTTTCGTGTATTTAATACTTGGGATTGTCCGACGCACATTTCGCGGATTCATTTTCACGCCAGTTTTCCGAGGGAGAAATTTGGAGCGACGCGCAAAATGGCACGTTTTTCACGCGCAGTGACCTGACCGCGACAGGTTTTCCCACTACCCTTTCTCCGTATCGTAATTGCTCACATTTTTCAACAAATTATAAATCATCTTCCGGCCGATTATGGATGAACTATGCAATTTTCGAAATTGAAAAGTTTCGTTTCTTTTCAACTTTGAATTTGTTACGATGTTGTTGTCATGCTTTCATTTAGTTTTTTTTCTGAGTTCCATTTTTGTAATTTTGGAAAATAACGACACTTTATTTGCGCCAATGTTGAGGATGAAAAGGTAAGGAAAAATTTGGTGTGCCATCATTTCGTCAACCATATTTCGCAACTATTGATGATAAATATGAGGAATTTTGACGCTATGGTTTCAAAGTCACGTAGTTGCTCATGTTAATATTCGAACTTTTTAACAGTTCAAAAAATTGCGACATATTCGTCATTGTATTCGTCTAATGTTCAGAGTTTAATAAAATTACGAAAAAAAAAAAAAATCGTCAAGTTTTAAGAGGTTATTGTGAAGGGGAGGCTTCGGCCTTCAAATCCATTGTAGATTCAGTCGTGAAAAAAATGTTTCAATGTTTTCGCACGCTGTGACAATTAATTGTAATATTTTCGAGAAGAAAAGTGTCTTTCTGCTGCAAAAACATCAGTATTAAAATAAAACTGATGCATTCTGAAGATGGAGATTTCAAGTTTTGAAACGATCCTAGATTACATGTATTAATTCTGCTTTACGAGATTGTAACAGTTTCAACGTTTAGTTCGAATATTAACGCGAGCAACTATATATTATTAGGTATTTTTTTATACATCATTTTCCAAAGTTCGGACAATACGACTTTGCCCTTGAGTCAGAGTGCTATCTTCTTGTCCAAGGGCCATATCTCCATTTCTCTCCCAATCGAGAATCATTTCGCTATTACACAAAGCTGTTATCGAGCATAAATTTCGGCGCTATCAGCACCACTCGAGAAAACGTCGTGGTGCAGTTATCAGAGGCACAACTGAAGAAACGTTTCGGCGCGAGAGAAGGCGTCACGATAAATCGTCGGCATTCCTTATGCATACGACCCTTTAACATTTGATCTTTGTCGCTTTACGTAAAGGGTAGACGCGACGTGATTAATATAATGTAAAGGAATAATCAGCTCTTTTTTTCTCGCGATTCGCGCTAATCTGAAACGAACGAGGATGAGCGATAGCGCGTAACGCGACGACGAACGAAACACGAACACACACGCATATATGTACACACGCGCACATAAATCGAGAACTGGGCGAAGTATCCATATCACGGAAGTCGCGAGTTTCGAGGCTGATTTGCGTTGTTAATAAATGCTTTTTGCGTACGTACGTCTCCGCGCAATTCGCTGTCAGTGCGATTATTTATAGTCGGGAGAATCTCGATTAATTGTACGTCGATTGTTACGCACGGGCGTGAAACAGCATCCTATATCGCGGAAATACGATGTTCAGACGCGCGAGTAGCACGATGTTAGACGAAGATCAATTTATACTTGCGTCTCTCTCTCTCTCTCTCTCTCTCTCTCTCTCTCTCTCTCTCTCTCTCTCTTCTATCTTTTTTCTCGTTTTTTAAATTCGTTTCCTCTCCCGTTTCATCTTTTATGCCGTGCAACTAATATGCCTTGGATACACACAGTTACAGGCGTGCGTACGCGCGCGCGAATTACGACGAGATAACGTTACGAATCGGCGGCAATCGTACAAGGTTGTATCGGCGAATCGATTAAAGCGTGTTCGCGATTACTCAAACACCGGGGGCCGAAACGTATAATTAAACTCGTCGGTGGAACGTGCTCGACAATGCATTGTTTAATTGGCTGGTCAACCTGCCGGGTAAATAAAATCCAGAAACTAAACCGGCAAGATTCGTTGCGCCGATTATATCGGATAGCGTCTTTGCGCCGCAATAAAAGTCTCATTGTCGGTTGTTAATCAGCGCGATATTTATTACGTTGTTACCTATATCGACCGAGTTATCAGCGTAATAAGCTCCTCGGATCGATCCCGCGGTTCACGTGTATTTAACACCGGGCTCGTTGTTGCTGCGACTCGCTTTACGAGGAGAAACGTTCGCGGCGTTCGTGAACGAAACGTATTGTTAAATACGTGGCATTAGCAGTTGCAGTTTATGGATATTCTTCCACGCTCGTAAAACGATCGTTCATTTTTCCCGCGTTTTTTTCCTCAACGCTTGTTGTACGACTTTTGATACACTCATCAGACTATCCTCGTTATCATTCAACAAGCAGACGAATCAACGCATTCACTGCTGAGTAGTACAACTGTGATGTTACATGTATTTATTAATCGATCGTTTTCTAGAGTCTACCCTAAAATTGCATTGCGAGTAAGTTTACCCTGCTAGAGGGAAGCGTTATTACGATTACGTTATACAAACCAGGCACGTCGTCAATTACCAAGATTTTTTAAATCGATTAGTCGCTTAAATCGATCGTGGTTCCTGCAACGAAGTGACGTGTGTGACTACAATTTGTTTTCCACGTACACGTGCCTCCGTACGAGCCGGCTAATCTTTCTAATTGCCGCCTGGCTATAAAAGCGTTGGTCAAATAACGAACGAATGTGGCCGGTAACCGAGCAAGGACGTTGTTACCTTTTCATCGTGACGTGCGGCGTGTCGGTTTTTTCGAGCGATTTCCCGCGGATAGAGAGCAACGCGGAGCGTATTGTTCGTCAGGGCCGGAAAGTCGGCAGTTTTTAATGCAAAAGATTGGCCGGCCGGCAATTTTGACAAATGGCACGTGATTGGCGGGCAGATTACTAAACTAAGCGAGCGAGTGTAACGGACGAGCGCGATTGGTGGGGGATAACGGGGAGACGGAGAGCAGCAGTAAGAAAAAAAAAAAAGGGATTGAGGAGAGGGAGAGAGAAGACGATAACCAGCTCTCGCAGATAACCGGCTCTTTATCGCCCGAGTCTTCACAGGGGTTATCGTTCTGACCACCGTTGCCACGTCCACCGTTCGGGCTCGAACCGCATTCTCTTCGTGTGCGTATTTTATTCTTGGCCAGCGGCTTGACGCTTTATCACCGAGCCGTGGTCATTGAGGTTTTCGCGAGGCCACCTTGACGCCTTTGAAAAAGAAAAATCAACCGGCCAGCCGGGAACGTTTTGCGCAATATACACGTACGTACGTGTATTTCGAACGCTCGCGCCGAGCTACTTTACTTTACTTTAGCTGGCAGCGCGCTAAGAGTCTCATTGTCCTCGCCATCGACTCAAAGCTTTCGTTTATTTGGTTTCGAAGTTGAAACGAAGCTTGACCTCTGCCTTGGCAAAACATTGAATTGTTTGTAGAAATTTTCGATGCCATTTGTCGAGAGTTGTCTGCCGAACGGGGTAAAATGTAATTTCGAAGCGAAGCGATATATAGCTCTCCTTTTCTAAAATTTCTACTGTAATACAGTAGTTTGTTTATTAGATCAAGATGTTTGTAATTTCGCTACAACGATCGCTGTCATCGCCGTGTTTCACTTTGTACCGCGAATGAATGACTCGTGTTTTGAAATAAAGATAGGAAACTGTTGTCTTAACGATAGGAAAATCTGTCTACTACTTTTTGCGAATCTGTGCACGCGTTTTGAACGGAGCGTCGATTCGTTGCCTTCTCGAAATTTCGTTTCAAAATTTCAAGATATCGGCTCGACATGGAAATTTATTTGGAACGCACTGGAGAGAGATCACGGTTTTGTTTAGGAAAGTGTTTTTTTGAAAAAATTGATTTTTCGATCTCGCCGAAGTGCGTATCCACTTAGTGCGGCTGGCAAACAAAAATTGAATCGGCCCGGAGGTATTAAAGTCGGATTTTGTCGAGACACTTGAAGCATTGCTCGAATGATTGAACGCCCGACTAGAATTTTGAATGCGGGGGACAGTTGGGACGCGGCGAGTACGCGGGCGTGTTCGACGTGTTTTACGCGAAATATTTTTGTCCCTGTGGAATTTCTGTGATGCGCGCGGGGGAGGATATTGTAATTGATGGCACGCAACGGTATTTACTATACGACTTGCCATATATAATGGAAAAAAAAAAAGAAGAGAGATGCGGAATGAAGAGAATCATGTGGAACGATAATAAAGTTGCACGAGAGTATACGGAATTGCATTGAGTGGTTTATGAAAATCCACTTATGCCCGCCGTTGAATAGAATTATTTACCAGTTGGAAATCAGATCGGGCCATTCGTTTAAATAAAATTCGCGCCGACTTTCAGTTTGTTTAAATGGAAAGTTATGTTGCTAGATCGTGTCTGTTGCGCTTGTGAAAAAAAAAAAAAAGAAAGACAAATAATTTATATTTCAATTCTTCGCCCATAATTTCGTTTGTAATCGAGTAACATTATTATTATTATTATTATTGTTATTATTATTATTATTATTATTATTATTACGCGTTATAGATAAAGATAATTTTGCACGTCTTTGTCGTAACGTAAACTGTGTAAAAAAAAATAATTTTTCACAGTGGCGAAGGAAAAGATAGCTCGAGTAGTTGCAGCTGCAGGTGTAATTACTGTTCGAGCCTGGCGATAATAACTGATACAAATAAAACGATACAATCCAGTTGAGGATGATCAGGCCAGTGGAACAAAGTTAGTGTAGAATCAATGGGAGAAAAATGTCCGATAAAAGACTTTGACTCGAGAAAGAATCGAATCGTATGGGAATAAAAGCACGTGTTGAATTCTTATCGCGTTTGAGAGGAAAAAGTTGGAGAAAGAATTTAAATCTCGAGGTTAGCCAGCAGGTGTCAAATAATTTATGATTCGAAGGTGTTTCTTTCATTCTTTTTCCACTGAAGAATTTCTGATCAAAACTGGCTATCTCAAACAATGACGATCTCGTGTCAAAACGTCGATCATTCTTCTCAGGGATTCTTTATCGCGCATAAGCGTGCGAACCCGTGAGAATTCGTATCTTCGTAGCTGACCGAGTCCTACCGGGCGGGGAGAAAGCTTCGAATAATTTTAACATGGACGACTTCAACCGTTTCCCTTCGAACATCCCGACCGTCGAAGACGGTTCGAAAGTTATTGCTAATTGCATCCGAGATATTCCTGTCTGTCGATTGTCAAGTCTTCTTCTTCCGTTCTGTGCAATGATATACGTTGCACTTGACGCTCGGCTGCCCGCTCGAGGAGCTCTCCTGCTTGGTCGCTTTATTTGGTACGAGACAACTTTTTCTGACTTATTCCTGATTACAGAAGCTTGGACGAACGATTGAAAGTACCAGCGATCTGCCCGTTTAGTCTACGTTCCATTAAACGTGATAAATTCCGTAATTGCTCCGCGCACCGTCTTGCGAGTCCAACACGAACACGAATAAGCTTTTACGAAATTATCTCGGCCTGTAACGAACTAGCAGTAGGTTAAATCGAACGGAGATAATATCTTTTAGCGAGCGATTTAAAAAGTTACTTTCTCGCGAAGTTGCTCACGGTAAGATAGCACACACTTGGCACCGAACATTTTTATAAATCACACATTCGTCATTGTAAAACTATCGAGACACGCGGATGTGCCGATTGAATACTTTTACTCGAAAATACGGCATATCTTACCCGCTCCTCTAGTGATAAGAGCAAGGAAAAAACATAATTGTTGTCGCACCGCGAGATTTCACAGATTTCCGTTTTCTTTGGATAACGCGCGGTTTCGCGGTTTATTCGTTGGCCACATTTTGATACGCACTGTCATGGAGATAGCGATACCACGATCTATTTATATTTCAGACGCTCGAATTATTCGAATAAGCTTAATTTAGTTTAGCGTACAATGTTTGGTTCAATTTTGCTAAATGCTAAATGATGATACGTTTCACTTGGTAAAGAAACAAGTACACTTGCAAAATGATTCACAAAGTTTTAATTATAATTCCAAGTGTAACAATTATGTAACAAGGTAGTTAAACTCGAGGAGTTTTTGGACAGAGTTTTTGTTTCTTCAATTCTTCAGAAGTAGTGATACGATGTTCTTATATTTCAGACGATCGAATTATTTGGATACATTTAATTTAATCTCGCGTAGAATATTCAATTCAATTTTGCTAAATGCTAAATGACGAGACGTTTCACTTGGTAAAGAAACAAATACACTTGCAAAATGATTCACAAATTTTTAATTATAATTCCAAGTGTAACAATTATGTAACAAGGTAGTTAAACTCGAGGAGTTTTTGGACAGAGTTTTTGTTTCTTCAATTCTTCAGAAGTAGTGATACGATGTTCTTATATTTCAGACGATCGAATTATTTGGATACATTTAATTTAATCTCGCGTAGAATAGTCAGTTCAGTTTTGCTAAATGCTAAATGACGAGACGTTTCACTTGGTAAAGAAACAAGTACACTTGCAAAATGATTCACAAAGTTTTAATTATAATTCCAAGTGTAACAATTATGTAACAAGATAGTTAAACTCGAGGAGTTTTTGGACAGAGTTTTTGTTTCTTCAATTCTTCAGAAGTAGTGATACGATGTTCTTATATTTCAGACGATCGAATTATTTGGATACATTTAATTTAATCTCGCGTAGAATATTCAATTCAATTTTGCTAAATGCTAAATGACGAGACGTTTCACTTGGTAAAGAAACAAGTACACTTGCAAAATGATTCACAAAGTTTTAATTATAATTCCAAGTGTAACAATTATGTAACAAGATAGTTAAACTCGAGGAGTTTTTGGACAGAGTTTTTGTTTCTTCAATTCTTCAGAAGTAGTGATACGATGTTCTTATATTTCAGACGATCGAATTATTTGGATACATTTAATTTAATCTCGCATAGAATATTCAGTTCAGTTTTGCTAAATGCTAAATGACGAGACGTTTCACTTGAAGCACACTTGCAAAATAATTCCCAAAATAAATAATTGAATTTTTAATTACAACTTGAAATAAAACTCGTAGATATTTATTTTCAACAGCAATGTAATCACTAAACACAATATGGTCTAGTTAAAATCGAATAGTTTTCTTTTATTAATAGAGCTTCGCTTCTTCGATTATCAGCTATTCAGTCTTAAAAATTCAGCCCCGACGTTGGAAAGAAGGAACGGCTAACCAAGAAACGCAGACGGTGATGGAACGATTCCGAGAATTATCCCCGGCGCAAAGTGAATTTCCTCGAGAGGAACGCGTCAAACGGTCGTTAGAACGTCGTCCCCAAGGAGGGAAGATTCGTCGTTTTACCGGTGAAAAACGGACAAAGGTTAGGGGGTAGGGGGGTCCCCACTGGACAATGAATCGGCGAACGTGCGCGACAAAGAAAAGGTTGGTTGAATTAGCGATAAAACGTGCTTTTCACGTGCTTCGCGAAATCCGTTCAAGGCGTAACACGTTCGCAGGTGAGACGCGTGTTGGTGTGCGTACGCGTTTACGCGTTTACCGATGTATTTTAGCGTGGTGTGATTCTCGACTGGAGAACGAGAGAACGAGGAGAGGGAGCGAGAGAAAGAGAGAAGGTGGTACTCGGGCCGAATGGGCAACTTGTTGCATTTCGGCTGGGAACGGCGCGATAATATATACTGCACAAGAATCCCCGTGCTCTCTTTATGCGTGCCAGGTTTGTTTAAATTCGCTGTATCTTAACGCTGAGAATTCCTCCCACTTGCGGTGGTGTTTGCGGATTTTTTCCTCCCCTGTGACGGCGGTTATTACAATCGGTAGATTATGCATTTCTATCGCGAGATGCAGAGCACGATGTGCAAAAGTATATGTGATATTTAGTAAATGCGACAGATCTCTGCTCGTGGTCGTATTCGTAAGAATATGAATTTGCCTGAAAATCAGTCGATTCGTGAGGATTCAGAATTTCTTCGTACTTTCGTTGTCGAAACCTTTAGTCAAATGTATTATACTTAGGTACGATATTATAATGACTGAACCACTGACTCATGATTTTACCAACGAAAGGGTAAAAAAAAAAACTTAAATTATTAAAAAAAACTTATATTATTAAGAAGGCAGCTTGATATCCTTGTCAGTAATGAAATTTAGCAAACAAATTCCAACACTATCGTAGAGTTTCAAGATTTCTTTGCCATACACACCAAATAATATTTTTTGCACAGCGTTTTTTCAAAAGTAATGTTCGTTTTCAATTTTTTCACTTTGAAATCGACGCCAAACGCACAATCGTCAACGAGATTCACAATCGTGCATTTCCTTTTTCCGAAACAAGCTTGAACAATCGGGTATCAGATCACACGAAGAATTTGCTTCGTTTAAAATAAAGTTGGTCGCATCTTAAGATATACATATACCATCTTCTAGAAGGAAACGCAATTACTTTTTAGTCAACTCTTGCGCTGGAATGACGTGCCACCTACGTCCAGAATTTTTTTTTGTCTCAAAATTGCAATATCTTCTCAGTTTCAAGTATATTTAAGTAAAATAAAATAGGCAAAACAAATAATAAATTTATTACTTCTCAATAATTTCTATCCAGTGATATTATACCGACGAGTTCAAAAAGTAAGCGACGAATTATTGTACACGGTTTGGTCGCTCGTTATGGTCCGCAATCCAGTTGCCAGCGCAAGTGGTTAAGACCGTTTAGATTCCAAGTGTACAGAGAACGGTCATAAAGACACTGCATAATGACCCGTTTCTTTCTTTTTAATTTCTCCACGGCGAAAATGGGACAAAAACAGACGGAAAGATAATGGAGGAAAAATTCGATCGTAAATTCTATTTTTCGAATTGTTGTCCGCGACAGCAAGGGATGGGGGTTGCGCGCGAACCAGCGAGCAAACGACCGCGTCCGTTTCGGGATATTACACCGGGGGCCGGTGTTTAATACGATGTTAAATAAAATCTAATAAAATTCAACGTCCAATAAAATCTAATAAACACGACGGCCGGGAAGCGAGATCTCGTAAAACTTATTGATCTGAAATTATGGCAGGATTCTTTATTTTTTTTTTTTTTTCGACGGGGCTTTGTCGCTGCGCCATTTCGAATCTCGCTGGAATTTTCCTCTCGCGAATATAATTCGCATGTTTGACCGGCGTTTCGCAGAATTACGCGGCGTGAGGAAGCGCGCGCACGCGCGTACTCGAGTCTGTTAAAGCAGCCGTGAAATTGCTATCGCCCGGTGACATACGTCTTAATTGCCGCCACGATCCCAAAGTCCCCGCGTCGGTGTTTTAACAATAAAGCAACCGTCGGCCAGCGTGAACCAAGGGGTTGATTTACGCGTACTCCGCAACCCGGCGGAAGTCCAGCGCCCACTGGAAACTTGGATTTAAAGTTTCCGCTGGCAGCGTTATACTCGCCAGCCTTCGAGCATTCCACTTTGCTTTAACGCGTCTTATCCTTTTGGCTCGAGGATATTGCTGGGCGGCAGGTGTTTAACAGAATGCGATTCTTACGCGATTATCGCGCTTTTTCTCTCTCGCACGTCTTATAAAGCTCTTTGTGCAACGCGCCCTTAGCGAAATTGGTTATTACTCGATCGTCGTATATTTTTACTTTCGCTTCGTCTCATTCGTTTTAAAATCTCATTTGACCCACTTTAGCGACAAGTTGCATTTCGTTTCATTTCTGCCTAACGCTAAGTAATAATTTTGCAACATTTTACACGTAATTCTAGAAGGTGTCTTGAAATGTCATGCAATTGCGCTGATTAGTCAAAACAAATGACACGGGTCGAATATTCGTTTTATTGTCGATGTAACTGCGATCACGAGCTTCGATTTCCACAATTTTCTAACAAGTGTAGTCTAGTAGCTTCGTTCTTCTGGTATTGAGTGCAATATCGCGGGAAGCTGGACTTGTTATTTAAGCGCGAAGGTAAAAGTTGCAATTTATCTGTCTGAGCGTGTATAAGCTGTATAACCAATTTTATGGCTTCTTTCCTCGCTAGAAGTCTTCGTTCGTGCGAAAAGTTCCATACGACGAACAATTGCCAGTTATCGTCAATGTTTTTTACTCCAATCAAATTTATAACAACAAACTGCAACGTGTAGCCGAGCAAACAGCGCTCGCTGAAACAACCTCAATTTCTGGCCACGTTTCTGTTGAATATGTGGCGTAAAAGGAATTCCATGTGCCGCATTGTTTCACTTAATCCTCACTTCACGGTCTTCAGTTTCGACTTCAGGGCCATCCTTTACTTCCGAGCCAGTTAAAAGGTTGCTGTAATATCGGTGCTGCGTTAGAAGTAAAGCCCGCAATGTCGGGGAAGCGTAACTTTGCATTATCACATTAGATTCGGAATCAGGTGCTGAGATGGCTGGAAATGCATGACGCAAACCAATTAAATCTTACATTTCGAATAACATCTAGATAAACGTACTTGCTTCCTCTGTTTTTCCTTGTTACTTTAGAATATCTTTATTACTGAGAATATTTCTTAATTTTAAATACGGCTGGACTGCGGACCATAACGAGTGACCAAACCGTGTACAATAATTCGTCGCTTTCTTTTTGAACTCGTCGGTATGCTATCACTGGATAGAAATTACTCAGAAGTAATAAACTTATCATTTGTTTTGCCTATATTGTTTTACTTAAGTATACTTCGAACTGAGAAAGAATATTACAATTTTGGAGCAGAAAATGCGTGGCACGTCATTCGAACACAAGAAATTGACAACTGAGAATACAAAATGTTTTCTGCTTTCTTATTCTCTTCACTTCTCATTTTAAATAAACGTCGTTAAACTCGTTTTTTTTTAAATATTCGAGAGTATAATATAAATAAATGTATTGCGAGATTTAACAATAACTATTTATTTTAATTAATGCATAACAAGAATTTTATGACTACCGATTTTTGCTTCGATTTATTATTAATCACTTGCGTTGGCGACTGATTGCGGACCATAACGAGTGACCACACCGTGTACAGTAATTCCTCGCTTACTTTTTGAACTCGTCGGTACGATATCACTGGATAGAAATTACTCAGAAGTAATAAACTTATCATTTGTCTTTCCTATATTGTTTTACTTAAGTATACTTCGAACTGAGAAAGAATATTACAATTTTGGAGCAAAAAATTCTCGACGTGTGTAGCACGTCGTTCCAACGCAAGGGGTTAAAAAGTTCCGATTAAAACGAAGAAGCCTCGAAATTCTCGCTTCAAGCGTGGGATCGAGCCGGGGGGGTTGAAAACGTCGAGACGACGCGCCTAGCGTGGCAACGTTTTCCCTCGTTTTCTATTTTTACATGATAACACCACGCCGTGGAGCACCTTTAAATCGATTCGGAATCTTTGCTCCTTGACGAGTTCTAAGGCTCTTCTCGGCGCCGAGGGGGGAAAAGGTCATCGACAGGTTACATCGGCGTTAATGCAAAGTAACAAGGCTTTGTAGCGAGCTGCTGCCTTATGGCATTTGTTGGCAAAAGCGAGAAGCGAAGAATCGCGGCCAACTGGGCTCGATCCAAGTGCGTCCTCTCGCGAGGGGTAAGAAAACTCACCGAGGAAATTACCGTGCGATTACATCCCCTCGGCGAGTGCCCTCGATCGCTGCGGAGAAAGTGGCGCTACTCGGGGGGGAGTAGACGAGCGGAGACGAGCTCGTATCGGGCTCTTCTTTTTTTTTTTTTCTTCCTCACGCTGTAAATTGAAAAGTGAAAGACTGGATCGTTCCTGGAACTGGCGCGGTTCCCGAATTCGATCGAGCACGTTCATTCGGCGATCCTCGATCCTCGATCCCCGATCCGCGCAGCCACGAAGATGCGCGTAACCTCGCGGTTTCGTGCCCCGTTTCTCTACCCGCGCTCGAGGGAAATATCGCGCTCGAGCGAGTGTCCAGTTGGAGCGAAGCTTCTCCCGTCTTTTGGCAACCCTCGCGCGCGATTAGGATCGTCCTCGTGGACGACGATCAATTCTCGAGTTTCGTGGGACGTAATTTATGCGTCGTATAATTCAACGTCGATGTTCCTCAACGTGATAATTGGACTAAACCAATTAATTATATTTCTACGAGCAGAATCTTGCAAACGCTCGCTTCACCTTATCATTATCGTATAAATATTTTCGTTCGCCATGACAGTCCCTTCGACAGTACTTAATCCATATTTTTCGTTTCTGTTGCAGGTGAGTCTGAATTTGTATCTTCTTTTCAACACCAGACCTCTTTGGGGTCAAGATCAAGCTGTGAAATTCATGAAAAAAGAAAGAAAAAGAAAAAAAATTGGGTAAGATGCAATTACCGATATTTCCACGTTCCGATCGCGCCGCGTCGAATAGTCTCTCTCGCCGCCGGTGAGATCTCCGCGCAGGAGGAAAGAAATTACATTGCCGAGACAGTGACAAATGAAGCAAAGTTGGCATCGTGATCCGACTGGCTGATAAGCCAGAACGACTAGTAATTGCGTTCTTCAATTTAACGAGCGTCTGCTACTTGGATAAAAATCACACGCGCGTTGTTATGGGTTGCAACATAGACGTGTTTAAGCTGTTAATCGCGTTTCATTAAACATTTAGCATACTAATCAGACGCGGGCACGACTGGCAGAAGCTCGTGAAAAAGCGATAAGAAAAAAAAAAAAGGAAAGGGATCGTTTAACAAAATACGATCGTCAATATCGTGCTTCTCTCCGGCTTCGTTCGAGATTTCTTGATTTTTCTTTCTACCGGGGGCTGCCGCGCGGCTCGTTTATACGCCGCCAAATCAAAAACCTGAAATCACGTCCAGCCACGGCCAGCCACGAAAAAAGTTAATGCACCGAATAATTCGCCGTGTCATGTCCTTTCCTGTCTCGAGGCTTTTCTGCCATTCGATACCTGACCGTGGGGGCCCAGGTAATCGGACCTTCGTTGCCCAAAGTGAGGAAGAAGGAACGTCGTGCGTTTGGCGGATCGTCGTTTACCGTTGCACACCGCCGCGGCCCGGGACCGGTCAAAAAATTGCGCCGCCACGATCTAGAATTTCGTTTCTCCGACCACTGGCGAACGCGCCACGCAATTCAGGGTTTCGTAACGATAACAACAACCCCTGTACGATTTACGACTTTTTTTTTCGATCGACGACCGTAGCATAAAATTTTCCCGTCGGAAGCGTTGAAATAAAAAAATGAATGGAAAAGCTTTGTAATGCAATAAGTTAGGGAAGCTTTTATTGGCATGTTTCTCGAAAAATCGTTTAAACTTTTGAAGATATACATTGTCTTCTAACGAAAATTGCGAATTGGTCGTTTCAACGACTTTGGTAGTTACCACTGTTAAATAGCAGTCAGTGGACTATGAATTTTCTATTTTTATTAACGAGTGAAAAAAGGAGAAGATCAGAAATTCATCAAAGAAATCAATTACTAAAAATTACTACTGAATATTCGCATATTACTCGCATTATTATTTTCTTCGAATCTTTTCACATTTTTAAATTTCTCATAAATGTACGAAAGTTTCATCGTCTATAGCTGGGGAATGAAGTCATCAGAAATTAGATAATCGGGGGAAAGATAACTAGTCGAGAGGCGAGACTGAAATTTCGTCCGATGGAGCTAGCACGAAGAACAATCTGCACTCTCACTCGAAAGTTTCAGGATACCTGTTTTTGCAGAGGGAACTCTTGAAGGAGTTTTCTTCAAAGGTTAATGATTGATTTTACGATCGCGCTATAATACTTTCACCATGCCGCGCACTGGATTTCGTTGGAATTGTTCACGTCTGGTTTAATTGCGATTTACAACGGAGGGGAGTAGGGAGGGGCAACGAAGAAATTCCTGAAATTCCGCAATTGCAAATTATTCAGGTGGGGAAGCGCCGGTTTGCCGCTGGTGAACGTGATGAGGCAGATTTCAAGGACGCGGAGCACGCAATCGCTGGGACTACTTCCATCGGATTGCGCGCGGAAATGAATGGAAGTCCCCCGAGGGACGAGTCTCGATAGTGATTTATTCAGCTACGAGGAGGTGGGAGGGAGCTGAAGAATTTAGGCGCCAAATAGCTTTCAGATGGCTACACGTATAATGTGTTGACGTTTCTTTGCCTTCCAGTTTTGTTCATTAGTAGGCGATCGGCTACCGGTTTTTGGAAACTGCAGCGAAGTATAACAAGTATATCTCTTTATATAAAACAAGCCTTGACGAGGAATTTAAAAATAGGTATTTCAGAGTAACAAACGCAATTAGTGTTGCAAAAAATATTGGAAACCAACTCCTGTTGAAATAAAAGTTATTTAAAGAACTTGTCCTAAAAGGAATTTTAGTATTTTGTATATTCACTAGCATTTATTTAGTACTGGAAAAAGCTGATCCCTGTTGAAATTGAAACTGTTCGAAATAATTTTGTCAATTATGAAATTGATAATTTGCCTTTGTGAAATAGATTTTGATAAAAAATTTAAAAATATTTTGCAATCTATGTCGCAAATCAACTCCTGCTGAAATTGATTCCACTTCTTGTTGGTTTTCTCTCTCCTTTTTTTTTTCTTTTGCATAGAAATGCCTGACTAATCGTTTGCCTATTTTCCTTTGTGTAACTCGGTAACTTAGACATGTACAACGATGACACTAGCAAAGTGTCAATCTGCCGCGTCAGTCGGCTAGACGCGTTTCGCGTTTTCAATTGGGATCGATCCAGGCAACTGGACTGACAAATATTTATCGCAGATTTACACAGTTGCAAATTTAGTCGTTCGTTATTCCTGCAAGATTTATGTGTAACAACGTGATGATTTGTTCTGACGCGTCTTTTCTATGTAAGCTGTTGGTAATAACGACGCTGTTCGTTAATTAAAGAAATGGACATGTGTCATACGTTTCGCAAAAACACACAACAGAGAGTTTCTAGTTAATAAAATCGGTGTCCAGCGATGAATGAATTTGATTGACGTACGAAATCTGTCGCGACAGAGGCGCTGTTACGAAGATTCTGTGAACGCGAGAGATCAAAGACAACGTCCCCTTTAATTGCCAGTTCGCTAAGTCGAATCTAGAAGTAGCCGATCCTTTTTAACAGAGGCAGCTACACGTTCGCAGAAATCTCTCGGGAAGCTCGAGGTATAATACATTTCGTACGTTAGTAGAGGTTACAAAGCGCGAGCCAATTGTAACGACGAAGGATACCCCGTCACATGGGGAAAAATAAATTGTTTCGCGATTCTAATATTAAATTGTTTACTCTCTAAAGTTGAATGAAATATTTGTCAGTCTACTTGGCTCGGTAGAGTACACTGTGCAAGATACCACGCTTCGAGAAACAAAATTAAATCAGTTCAACATTTCTCGAATTCTACGATGTAGAATCAACAAAATTTTGCAACGTGGCAGCTATTTTAGATGCTTGCACGTTTAAAAAACTTCCGCCGAGAAAGTGACATTTCGCATAGATTGACAAATTCTCTATCCACGCTATGATGTTGCACTTGCGACTCTCCACGCAACGTTCAAAAAACAACAACCGTAATTCCGATCGGTCAGTGTAACAAGTAGAGTTGCTTCCATTTCATTCAATTTATGAATATCAAGTTGCCGAGAAGAATATATTATCATGTGATTTAACTTAATAACGCAGAACCTCTCAAACACTCAGAAACAAAAAAAAAA
>NW_025110620.1:293593-302928 GCF_011392965.1 Frieseomelitta varia | reverse complement strand
GGACTTCCTATAGATATCGGTGAAAAAAAAAAAAAAAAGAAAGGAAAAAAAAGAAGATATCGACGCAGGCTCTGATACGCGCTCCTTGTTTCATGAAATTCATGAATATCGCCGCACGGAACGCGCACTCACTCGAGGATCGTGTGAAAACGAGCTCGTTTCACGATCTCCGGTACGTCGTTCCGTTCGACACTCGACGAAGCAAAGGAACTCGACGAGGCGCTGCTTTTTTTTAATTGAACGGCCGCCTCTCCTAATTATGCTGGCCTCTAGACCGTAGATAGTACACAGCTGGTATCTGTGCTACATTGTCGGCGTATCGTATCGCCACACGTGCCACTTGCACGATCGCCTGATCGCGTGTATTTTCGGCGAGTCAGTGCCAAATATCTTATTTGCACGCGCACGCCCGCGCGTCGCTATCGCGTGTTGCATCGTGCTCGGCGAGCTTGGCCTGCCGAATTTGACGTTTCACAGCACCAGCGCTGCGTGACATTACGCTCCTGGCTCGCGTAACGTTGCGCCCTTCGTCGCCCGATACTCGTCGAAACAACGGCGTGTCATTGTTGACGAGCACGTCAACGACTCGGTGGAGCAGTATCACGGACGCGCGAGTAGTCGATAGAAAAAAAAAAAAAGAAATTGCGAAACAATTCGTTTCTGTAATTTTCCGACGCTTTGGATTTCGAAGATCGAGGAGCTCGCTTGTCGTTTCAGCGGTGTGTCGATCGGGAATGCAGACTAATCGCGTCGAGGAGGTTTCCGAGGTCTCGATCGCTCGAGATAGATGATCGACGTGCCGTCCAAAAAGCTATATTGGTCGTCGCCTCTTTACCTTCGTCGCTCGTTTCGCCGCATTTATTTTTAAGCCGAATACGACGTAGAATTCGCTAAAAATGTTCCGCGCGAAAAGAAAAAAGAGAAACACGTTGCGCCGGCTCGCTCGAGATGCTTGACGCGTTATTACGAAGCGTTTTTATTCGTAGACTTTTTTTCATCGCGGAATAAATCGCGTGGAAATTGATTGTAGCGTTGAACGAAGCTAATGGGACCATTTGTTGGACCCTTGGACGGAAATTGAAGAATGGTTGATTCAAGAGTTGAAATTAAAAGTTGTCTACGTTTCTCGTGACCGATACGAGAAACGTACGTTTCCTAATTATATTATACACTCTTTAGAAAATATGGAAATTTATGGAATTATATTTGACAGTTTGATCGACTCCGAGTTGACCTAAATCCAAATATTTTACAAAAATTTTATATTTACAATTTCATTGGATATTTGATTAATTTCAATTAGAAACAGTAAACGTAAAGTCAATGTTTGCTTTATGATGACAGGGCAGAATTTTTTTTTTTTCAGTAAAATTAAATTATTTAAAAAAAAATCCACATTCTCTGTTGAAGCAGAATATTTACGATATGTTTTTAACGAATTAGTCAATCATACCTTTGAAGAGAAAAATAAATGGAAACCGCTATTAATGGAAGTATCTGTATTTATCTGCCACGTACTATGTAATGCATTTTATTGTATTCCTCGATTATTCAGACTTCACTCATAATTATCTCAATTTCTTTCCTTTTTTTTTTTTGTCTGTCGATTACGCCCATTACAAAGTGGAAATAAAAAGAACTCGGCAAAAAAAAAAAAAAAAAGAGGATTAACTTACAATTGATTGATGGTTTTTCAATGGGGAGATAAACGAAAAAGTTGGGCAACGATCAAGCGTTAATATCTTTTGAAAAAAATAGCAGTAATCAAGAGCTGCGCCAGTGTGCACGCAGCAATGGAAATATACGTATCATTTAGCCAAATTATCGTTACAACTGTCATTTCTCGATGGATCAACCAGGAACACGTCACGATTGCAATTCGAATGATCAATTTCTCCTCTCGTATTTTGGCAATGCTTTCCTTGGCCTCGTTCGTTGAATCATCCGTTTCTATCGTCGGATAACGACTAAGGACGACTGATCTGATTGTGAGTTATGTATGTTCTCATCATTTCCTTTGTGTCCTATATGTTTAAATAACTAATTACTGTTATCTTGTGGTTCGGATTCAGTTCTCTACTCTCCGAGACAGTTCACTGCAAGATTTTGCAACTTATTTATTTGAAACTCAACCGTTTTCAATTCTTTTCAATTTTCCGGACGTTGTACGTGTTAACATGGTCTGTTATTTAATTTACTCCCGTTTCTACGTACTGCTGCTATCGTGTATCTGCGACCTATCTGTGGATTATGTAAGGATGATTTTATATATGTACTTGTAGAGATAAATGTCACAAATAATCGAGTCGAGTCAGACGACGTTGGCCCGAGTAGCGTGCGATAATTTTTTTCTTTTTTTTTTTCTCTTTTGGTCGTGGTCGGGGATAGACCGCTTCGAAATACTGCGCGTCGCATCGGAGCGGATGCGCTGCTGCAACGAAATTCGGTATCCGCTGACTAGCGTGCGCGCGTGCGTGCAACTCGCTCATGGGTGCAACGATATATGCTCGCTTGTGCAACGCAGGAGAATGACGTCACCGTGTGGTGTGGACGATTAGTCTGTCAGTGATTCTCCGGTTTGTTGATACTCCGTCTGGAGTGAAAGGTTAACGCGCAAAAACCGTCTCGGCCGTTCTTGCTGAATCGCAACGTCACTAGACGATCACTTCTCGTTATTACCGTCTCGAACGAAAAAAAAAAAAGGAAAAAAAAAAAAAAAACGATATCAGAGGAGAGGACTCGTAAAAAAAAAAAAAGGAAGAAGATCCATGGAGAGAGCAATGGGATATAGTCGGATGAAACCAGCGAGAGGGCGCGAGAGGAACTCGCAACCGTGAAATTCTCTCGCCGCGTGGCGATTGCGGCGAAGTCGTTCATTGACTTCACCCCCCCCCCCCACCTAACTCCCCCGACCGACCCTCGGATGCATCCGGATTATTCGTTCACGTCGTAGCCTCGCAGCCGAGTGCACTTACGTGCACACATGTGCGTTTTCGTTCTCCAAACCTCTCACATGCTCTGCCCTCTCGCTTGTTCCTCTCGGTGTCTGGTCTCGGTGTCTCTCTCGAGCCTCCTCCCTCGTGATCCGAGCCGGCCCCTCCACCAAACCGACGACTCTGTATCGTGTGCACGGTGAAGAAAGAGGCAGAAGGAGGGAGGAAGAGGAAGAGGAGGAGGAGGAGGTGGTGGTGGTGGTGTTGGTGTTGGTGGAGGGAACGGCAGAGGAGAAGTAGACGACTACTCGTTGGAAGAAGCGGGCTCACCGGCTTTGCGAAGTTACTCGTGTTCTGTCTTCCATCTAGCATCGGGTTCCTCGACTGTACCAACCGTGTTGTTCACGCATCCTCTTCGTTTCTCTTGGATCCTTGGTCGTGCCACACGGGATCGCGACAGATCGAAGGATATATTCAAGGTACGGCCAACTCTGGCCATGACCTAGCTCTTTCTCTCTCTTTCTCTCTTTGGTTACTATCGCTCTGGTTCGCAACGTTTCGACCTTGACGGTGTTCTCCGCTCAGGCCTGGAAATTGGGACGAACGGGGAGCAGTTTGTTCTGTATCGACGACAGGATTAATCGGCGTCTCGGCGTTGACGAGGCAACGAGCAGAGAGGAACACGTGCCACGCGCAACGACCTTGCGCGTTCTTCGGCGTTTTCGTCGGATCGTGTTCGAGTTAGCAAGTTGGGGAGTGCACGTGCCGATGTGACGACCGCAGTGTGACACATTCGGTCGTTGTGATTGAGTGATCGGGCTTCAGATATACGTAACACACCGCCATAGGACACGATTACACCGTAATCGAGAGGCATCGAGATGAAGGCGCCTTCGGCTGGCCTCCGATCGACTCGTCGATCGAGTTACGAGTAATTGCGTAACGGGAGGGACGCGTGAACGCTTTGCTGACCTACCCGGCGTCTGATATTATTCCCGCTGAAGAGTAGTAGGGCTCGCTTCTTCGACGCTTGGGAACAGTGGCTAGTGACGTTCGCGAATCGTATCCGAAATAGACCGCGCGGAATTTACGTCGATGCGCGATGCTCAGAGCGATGATAATATGAAACGCGGCGTGTCGTTCGTTGAGATTCGCCGATTCGTCGAGATCCACGTCAACAAAGTGGTGGTCAGCAAAGCGTTCCTCCACACTTGTTGAAAGTAGGGTAAATTTGAAATTCGCGCGAGAGTGAAATCGCGAGAATCTCTTTCACCGATGAGAGAGGAGCGTGGTAGAATATTACGTCGGTAGCCGAACAAAACAACAAAGCGTTCTGCGCGCCGTTGAAGAGCGTGGTGCAGTCGCGAAGATAAGAGAGTAGAGGAGAGAAGGTCGGCGAAATTGATTTACTTGCGTGTATAGTAGTGGTCCCTAGCAAACGATAACGTGGATTAAATCGACGTTTGTCTTTTTTTCTTTGTCTGTGCAGGGTTTACTGCCGATCCATTCCGGAGGCAACTGCGGCGAGCATCGTTATTGGTGAGTAACAGTTTTGCATCGACGCGGCGGGAATGCAGCCGCGCTTCATTCCGCATGCGAAACACGCGCCCGGAGGAATTCACCGACGACAATCGGCGACGACCGGCCCCGTTCCATTCTCTCTCTCTCTCTCTCTCTCTCTCTCTCTCTCTCTCTCTCCATCCCGCGAGAGCTCGTCGTCGCCGACGATTTATACGCGGTCATAAGCGAGTCCGTATACGGCTCGCCTCGAAAAGAACTCGAGAATCGGTTGCATTTCGCGTCCCTTTTTTCCCTCCCGGCTCCCTTTTCGCACGCGGAGTTTTCGCCTTTTGTTCGTCGAACGAACTCTCTTTGCGGCGAACGTCGCAATTACAATTAGATAGTTGCACGATTGTAAACAATAATTTGTTCCGAGTTATTTGAATTGAAGTGGTTTGGAGGCTCGATCGAACGAATCGGGTGTAATCGTCGGTGAAAATTTTATTCTCGCACGTCTCTTTAAGCATCAATTCAGTCGAACAAACTGGAACTTGAATTGCATCGGTTACGAACAACATTGCTTCGGAATGTTAATCACGATTGCTGCATTGTATCTGTTCTGCTTGACAGAAACTTAACTATCATCGTTCATTACTTTCCTGTAAATTCGATCATTCTACCTGCAAATTAACGCCAGTAACTGTTAGCGATTAAAACGTGAGATGTTAAATTAAAAAATAAAACTTTATGATTCAACGAAGTGCACTCTTATTTGTGTATTTCACGAAAAAGTCATTTAAATCTCTACAAAGTGACACTGGTTTGCATCTGTCCAATGAAATCCAATGAGTCCAATATCCAATGAAAATTACAAATTGATCATTTTGACCATTTTCGTTGTAGCGTTGAGTAAATATATACGGTCAATTCGTCAAACGAGATTTCTGGATCTAGCGTATATATCGCGGTTAAGATGGAAAGACCTCGCGACACGTTGCCGTTGTTTTATCTCCGCTCTATGTTTAGAAAACCGATTGTACACGCTACATCCTGCGCGTTATCTGTCAGCCTGATACCCCTTATATCGTTACGTGTTCGGGATGCAAGCGTATACGCGGCGCGCTTCGTAGCCAATAGTCGTAAAATCCCGCGCACGGATCAGACGTTCGACCGCAAAATGGCTCGTCGTTGAGTAACCAGACAGGCCCGATTCGACGTGGAAAACTCGTTCCTCGTGAACGCGCGGCTCTGTTACGTCGTGTTGCGTTTCTCGTGGCTACGCGAACGCAAACAAACGTGACCGAGGTCGAGCTGAATGAAATTCAAATCGAGCTCCCAACCCACTCGCGGGTATTTTTGCGACGCGGCGGTTTTCGATCTGACACACGCGTCAGAAAGCTACCCGTCTCTGAGGCACGCGTGTTTCGAATAACTTGCGATCTACGTTCGAAAAAAAAAAACGTTGCTTTCTTCGTTGTACTTCGTCGACTTTGAAATTTTCACTCGTATATTTCTGACGCGAAATAACATTAACAACATACTTTTCTAACACATTGCGTACGCACTCGGCGCGTCCAACCCGCACATTTTTGGAGCAATTTTGTACAATGCATATATGCACTTCTTTAATTCACATTGATAAAATATTCTTAAATATTCTTAAATATATATTTTTTTATAGTAATATTTAAGAATCTATTTATTATGTATTTTAGATTTCAACTGTTATTTATTTTATATTTATAGTAACATATTGAGCACGGTATGCTCTGATAAACACATAGCCTGTATTTTAAATTATTTAATATATGATATGATATATGATATGAATTATTTAATATATGATTGAAACGGTTCAAAAGAATGTATAGCATCTAACAAGTGTATTACTTCATTAATAATTAAGATTATTAATTATTTTTCATTTTAGACGTATTTTATTAAATAAAATGAAAACACCTTTGGTAACGTTTCTTGGTCTGGTATGTTAGGAAATAGTTTCCCTACTTCTTGAAAAATTATATAACACATATAATATATAATTATATATTTAATAAAATACAAGTTTAATTTAATAAACTTATATATAATATTAATTTAATATTATATTAAATTATATATAATATTATATAATATAAATTATATATGACCTAGTTGCCTAGGTAGTGTCCCCCACAACGTAAAAAAGCGTCCCCCGTCCGCAATGTGTTAACATATATTCGAAGTATATCTCGCAAGAAAACAGTCGACGTTTCTCTCGTCTTCGCTCGCTCGCTCGTATTCATGTTCCGTTAAAATGACGCGATACGCACGTGCACTGTCGCACGAAAGTATGCGTACGGAATCTGCGATAATGTAACGCGTATACTCCCGGTATATGTTAAACCGGTTGAAAGTTTCGCGATGGCGTTCGGTTTGGAAGTTCGGCGAAGACCGAACATCGAGCATCGAGCATCGTTGAGGCTCGGAACGAAGGAGAAGGGCGGCGGAGGAGCAAGGATACGAAGGGCAAAGGGAGGAGAATAGTGGTCAGACTGGTGTACCAGGACGTTACACCTTGGTAGCGAGAGCCACGGGCTCGTAGCCAACGTTGCCTACCTTCGTCTTCTCTTCGTCGATCCTCCTTCTCGAGTCTAAAGCTAAGCGTGGAATGCCGCGGGTAGGGGAAGGGTTAGCGTACGGATAAAAGACTCTTCTCGACGTGCTACACGCTCGAGGATTCTCGTCGTAGGGTCAAAGAACGCGAGTGATAGTGTACTCGACGGTTTCGCGGTGTTGTTTATGCAAATCGATCGTACCGTTAGCGTAATCTCAGGTGGATCGACTCGAGACATCGAGACACAGTCTGCGCACGGTTTTTCCGGCTGCACACCCCGA
Organism: Frieseomelitta varia; assembly: GCF_011392965.1. Lineage (NCBI taxonomy): Eukaryota > Metazoa > Arthropoda > Insecta > Hymenoptera > Apidae > Frieseomelitta > Frieseomelitta varia. The sequence goes on along the minus strand of NW_025110620.1, from coordinate 295,618 downwards.
GTGCTGAAACAACCGAGGCCGCCTGGGCCTCGAAAGCGTTGCCTTTTCGAGGGCGGCTTCGTTGTGTGTTGAAAGGTTTCCGGCGATCGTGCTTCGTCGCCAACCGTCACGTTTCTTACATTTCTTTTTTTTCCTCTCTCTCTCTCTCCTCCTCCTCCTCCCACTTTCTTTTCCATCCGAGGTTGGATTTACATCCGAGGTAAAAAGTGATCACCGGGTGACGTACAAGCAACGAAAGTGAAAGAACGTAAACGTGAACGGAAATTATTAAAAAATGTCTCTTACTTCACTTTGGAGGCATTTTCTTTAGACTTCTTTGTTTCGAATATTTTTCCTGGATAAATGAAACTTCTAAATTGCAACAAATGGTTAATGTACCGACAGTTTGCAGATTTGAATCAAAATTCATTTTAGATGTTATTACTATCACTAGAATATTATCTTGAAAAACTAAGTACTGTCTGTATTAGTACGCCCGTCTCTTCATTAAAATAAATTCTACGAAAGGATTTGTATAAATAAAAAGAAGTTTCTTAACTAAGTTTAATTATTAAATCAAGTTTATCAGCGAAGATAAACTATCTTTTGTTAAGAAATATTTCTTTTTGCTTTTACCAGTTCTTTAATACAATTTATTTTAATATATCAATGACAGAGAGGCACGTGAATACGGACGGAATATTTGTTTAAATTTTCAGTGACAGGTGTTCGAATATTCGAGCCATTGTACGTCCCCGTACGTGTTTGTGCAACGTATTGTGAAAACTTGACGAGTCCTTGAAACACCGCGTCTTTTCACGTAAAACGCGGTAAATTTTCGCAACTTCTGACGTAACGACGCGCCTTTTTTTTATCGGCTCAAAGCTCGAAGTATTCTGTATCAGATCTACTACGGAGTTAGTTACGTAAACCGCTTCTTTTCATATCTCGTTCATTACTTTCGATTTCCTCCGCGACATTGAGACAGATTTTTTTTCAAAGGAAATGGCAATTAATATGGCGAAGCTTCACGAAACGAGACGAAATCACGCGAAAAATATCTATCGGACTGTAAAAATGCCGAAGAAGAATTCGTGACATGTTTACGCGTCTTCGATACATCATCGTCGTGTGAATATTTAAAGATTCTCTGTTCTTACAATAACAATCGTTGTTTCTTTCATAAGTGTCCTTTCTTTATCTTCTGTCTTTCTGTCATTCGAGGAAACCGTCGAACGATCATTATACATAATTCCCCGGTTGAAAATATTTCGCGCTTCTTTAATTATCTTTTATCGAACAAGCAGCGTCAGGGGAAGCAAACGTACAGTGTTGCGAGATAATTTCTGCTGATACATTTAGCAAAAACAATGCCTATTCGTCGAAGTCTAATCTAAATTATTTTAATAACATTTTGCTTTTGCATCGTATACGAATTTCTTGCATGTTGCCAAAACCTTTGATTTTTGATTTTTCAATTAAATTGCACGTCGTGTTAATGATAATTTAATGATGATCTAATGGCGAAGACACTTCACCTCAATAGATATTTTATTCATTTGATTCTTTTCAAAGTGACAGAAATAACGCTGAGGATATTTTAAATTATGTGAATTCCTGAATTAATTTTAACGATCATTGATTGTCATTACAATGTGACGGTATTTTTTTAATATTTTTGCAACTGAGAGGGGATAACGACTATAATACGACATTGCATAAACGTCAGTCAAGGTAATGTAATTTTTAGTTATGAATAGAATTCCTATGTCTAGCCATTGTCTTTCAAAATTGAAATTGAAATTAAGAAATTAGCATGTTCATGGAGAGTATGATATTTAGTGAAATATCGCGTGGAAATTCAACGTAAGTAGGTCGACAGAATTTTCGAGATTCATTGGAAGTAATAATGTAATTAACTTCTGTTTTACATCAACGTACAGGCGGTGATTCAAGCGAAATTAGCTTGAGAATGAAGAATAATATTTTCGAGAAAATCATACAGAAGTGAACAATTACTGCAATGATATATTCTACGTAAAAAAA
>NW_025110620.1:252786-293583 GCF_011392965.1 Frieseomelitta varia | reverse complement strand
GGAACCTTAAAAAACGGGGAGATTTTAAAAAAAAAAAAAAAAAAAAAAAAATAAGTGACAAATGTGGAATAAAAAAATGTTTTGTTAAAAAAAATCTTGATAAATTTTCTTGGAGACAATTGTATGAATTATGAGAAAATTTTATGAATCATTCACTGCCGAATCAATCTGATCTGTACTATTACTTAAAATATAATCAAGTTCGATTTTCTCAGAAAAGGTTCGTGGGAAAAAAATTTCATCCTACATTCTTTTTTTTACACGTTGTCACGCGAACTTTTCATTCTTGCTAAATTGGTTACATTGATTGTCGCGACTAACCAAGTTTTTTTCAACCAAGTGGGTCGTGAATTTCAATTTCGTACCAGCGAATTTCCGGTTCGTTTCGTGGAATCTAATTTTGAAGCTGGACCGGATCGGTCGCGAATCGGGCACGCTGACATATGAAAAATCGTCGTTAGAAACGGTTGTCTTATAGAAATAATTGAGCCGTCAGGCACACGCGTACACGCTATATCGATTTCTGTCTCGTTTGAAGCCCGTTGTATGGCTGGGCAAAATTAGAGTAGCAGTCGGTGGCTTACGCACTCGAGAATTCTTAAAGGAGGAACCTCGACGCTTTTGTGCCGTTGTCTTCGCTTATGCTATTCTCTTCTTTCGCGAGGGGAGTTTCCATTGGAATTTTTCGAGATCATCCCCATTGTTCACGCTCCCAATTGTCTTTTACACGTTGTCGCTAGTTTAGGTTGTATATTCGGCCAGGACTTTGCACGCCATTTGCGTATTCGCGTTAGGTTGAATTCGCGGAATGACTGGAACAGCTGATCGACATTTTATTGAGATTTCGAAAGCCCCTTAATTTCCTACAAATGTTAGACTGTGGATATTTTATGCAAATTCATAATTTTACGAATATAACTGACACATATGTACTAAATATGATATATATTTTATATTAATTTTGTTTATTGTAATTGCGAACGTGAAAAAATTCAATGCATTCTATTTCTCTTTTCATTGTATTTTATCAATTTCAACCAACCAAATGAAGAATTCTGCAGTATTCATTTCAACAAAAATAATTCATATAAAACATGATTTATCTTTCTCGTTTCTTTGATCAATTTTCTGAATCGTGCACTCGCGTAAAAGCTACGAGTCTAACGGTTGCAGTGTGATGAAGAAAATTTACAAAAAGACCGATCATAGTTCTTTTATTTCGAGGCCAGTATTCTGGAAACTGGTAATTGTTAGAAATAGATCGATTGATGAGTGTAAAACAGGGAATGTAAGAGTAATACGTAGTACAAAATACGAGGGAAGCGTCACGGTGTTACAGAAGTGTTTAAAGATAGCGAGCGTTTAGTTTTCCTTCGTTCTTCGGCTATAATTCATTCCGCAGGTGTAAGCTTTATCTAGCCGTGTGCATTGCCTAAGAATTTTTCAAATGCATCGCGCAGGCGGCGAACGTTGAATCACCCATTACCTATTTCATCGATCGTTCCTTTTTATTCCATCGTTTCGTCATCGGTACAGAGATATACCTGTTTGCTCACATCGTCCTTGTGCTCATACGATTAGAGACGCGATAATACGGTTTACGTTAGCTTCGCAGGTGACATTTCAGCCTGCCTCGATAACAGTAATCAGAACTCTAACCGCAGTCACCGGAGATCGATATTATCTGCTTTGTGTTTCGAAGCTGATCGTTTTCGTCGACAAAATTCTCTCCCCACAATCCTGACAAACCAATTGTCAAATTTTTCAATTCGAATTTGGATCGAGAAGAATTTATTTAATTTTTTTTTTTTAACTTAACCACTCGCGCTGGCAAGCAGATTGCGGACCATAACGAGTGACCAAACCGTCGCTTTCTTTTTCAAACTCGTCGGTATATCACTGGATAGAAATTATTGAGAAGTAATAAATTTATTATCTTTGCCTATCTTGTTTTACTTAAATATACTTTAGTATATTTAATTTAATATACTGAGAAAATATTATATGAGGCTTGTTATTGTGTGCTGCTGAAAATAAGTTTGCTGGTAGACTTAGATTTCATGTCGTATCATATTTGAAGTATAGTCGTCATCACTGTGCGATAAAGGAACTAGAATTGGCAAAAGATGATATACTACCCTTTCTGTTGGACGACAATTTTCTTTATGTCCACAGAAATATATCATCGAAATACGTATATCGTTGAAACATATTCAAGAGATGAGAAAGTATAATATAAAACAAATACAAAGCCAAATACAATTGTTTAATAGTTTAGGAATTTTTAAACTCTTTGCCAAATCGAGATTAGTTTTTGCTGTAGTTCGCACATAATCAATAATAAAAACAATCGGTTTATTTATTAGACGACACGTTATAATGTTATATTGAATAAAACATCAAATATTATTATTTATTAATAGAAAACAAGATACCTTCTCAAGAGAAACCCCGTGCTACTTAAGATGTGATTAACTTAACGTTACGGTTAAACACGTGACATTTTTTGCTAACATTTAATCTCATTGGATCACTATCGACACGTTCACTGTACGTCTCGTCAAAATAACAGAATTTTTAACCAACAGCGAACGAGGGTTTCGTGGTTGGTTTTACAAACTCGCACGGAACGCGTTCGCAAAGTTCGCGAATCCTATTTGGAAGTTGGCTGTCGCCCACCCGGTCGAACGAAACAAAAATCTGGTCTGATTGAATACCGCTGCTCGTCCCGCGAATATTTCCATTCGGGAACGATCGAACGCCCGGTTGGCGGCGGGAAAAATTACGAAATAATCCTGGGGCGACCTCCCCCCCCCCCCCCCCCCAAATTGGGGGAGGAAAGGGAGGAACGTAAGCCAGAAATATCAGGAACGCGGGAAGAATCGGTGTATTACTTGCTCGCTCGGTTGTAAATTGCTGGCTCGGTGAACAATCCCATTTACACGAATAATCTGCGCAAGAACGATGAAGCGGGCTTGCATTGGATGTTGGCGCGGTATGTATGGTTGCGTTGACGCGCGATATAAACGGAGAGGATAGATACGCTCGAAGTGATCCCATTAGAAGTAAGGGCTGGAGCCCACGTTCGTCTGTCTTTGTTAGAGATTGAATTGTGTCACGGAAAATCGCTAATGTCTGGCTGTGTTGCTAATTTCTGGACGATCGAAGCAACAGATTTTAGAAAAGAAGAGAGCGAGTATTTTTTTTCTTTTTTTTTTTTTTTTTGTTTTATTAACCGTGACGAGATACTTTGTCATGTCGAGATAACGACCGTATTGCGTAGTTTATTGCAACGACATACACAGCTCGTCATGACGTTACGAGTTATATTTCTAAAGATGTCTCGTACAGTACAATTCGTATGAATTTAATCACTCGAACTGAATTTTAACCAATGTAATTTAGTGAACTCTTGAATTCACTTATTTGAAGCCTAAGCTTCTATTATAACGATCGAGAAATTACCAGAAGAATCAGTGAACTCCTAGTCAAAGTTCAAATATTTACACAAGAGTAGTAAGAACGATAACGATGATTGCAGATTTTTACGCAAATGAAATTTCACAGATATAATTTAACAAATGGATCTATACACACACACACATTTGTCGTATTTACTGCAACAATCCATTGTTGTTTCGTTTAATGAATTTACGAATCTATGTTTATATATGTTTTTTTAATATACCTCGCTTTACGGAAAACTCTAGAACACTCCGCATAATGTAGCAGAGATATTGACAAGCATTCGAGAATTTTTTCACACTTTTGAAAATTTCATAAACGAAAGACTTTGCGCTCTATTGTTCTACGTTGTACCCGTTCAAAGATTTATAGTCTATATTTTATTCATCCAATGCAGTTCGCAAAATTGCGACGAATTTTTCCTTTTTTTTTTTCGGCTTGTCATTCCCGTTCAATAGTCGCCGATCCGTTTTATTCTGCACGGAAATGAATAGAAATTTTCGCTCAGAGATGTTTAATCAAACGAAATTCGCTCGATAAACTTTTTATGAAGATCGCGTAGGAATTTCAGGCGATATTTAAAATTGGTATGTCCAGTACGAAAGGATTTGAGAGCGTTTGAACGTGTTTAATTGGCGAATTATCGGGTCCAGCGTCCAGATGGACGTAATTTCGTCGAATACGCAGGCTAATTTTCGAGCCACGAGGAAGTAGGAACTATTCAACGGAACGTCTTTATACGTGAGCACGATAAATGGATGAAAGCACGGCGAAATGTCTTCCCTTGGTCATAGAAATGAACGGTGGTCGCACAAAGCATAGTTGCACGAGTCTTGTCTTGTAGTTGTTCACTGAACCAACACTCGTAAATACGTTGAATAGGCTCTTCTCCATTGATATTAATGAACATTTCTGTCGGTGATCTAGTCTAATTGTGGAATCTGCCTCGTCATCCTCTTTTACGTGACGCAGAGTTTTGGAGTTGAAAACAGAGACAAGCAAATTTTATTTTCAAATAAAGATGGAAAGTAGCAATAACGAATCGTTTCTAATTGATTATTTTTATTGGAGGAGTAACTTCGGTAATAAAAGTAATTTCATTTTGGAACCAAGTAAATTGTTCGCAAACAATCTTTTATCCGAGTTAATTCGTTGAAATTAGATAATAATATAATTCCAACGAAAGTTTATTATTTATAGAAACAAATGCAAAACAAGAAGTTACTTCGTTTCATTTTTACTTACGTTTCCTTCAGCAACAAGAATATATTGTGAATTTATTATTCGAAACATTTGGAACAATTGTTGCAAATCTATTGATTATCGTAGATAATAGAGTCCAGAGATTCTAATAATATGAAACTAGCATTTCCCCACGTTTCTAAGATATTAAATTTTCACTATTCTTCACGATTCTTCAAACACTTTCTAACAATCTAGACAAGACACCTAAGCACGTCTTTAAATTTTCTTTTTATTCGCGCGGCAACCTTAGAATCACTGTTCAAACACTTCTAAATCGAATATTCATGATTCCGTGTCTTCGTCGTAATAACTCTTCGCTCGCTCGACGAAATCCTATCACTCTCGCAATAAACGTGACTTCGAACAGGATAAGAGTTGCGTAGCGATCCAGCCCAAAGTGTTGTTCGCCGGGTTGTTCTCTTTCGGACAAAAGGGATCTTTTCGGCTCTGCGGCGGCGAAGTGATTCTCTCGGTCAGTCCATCGACCTTCTTTCTTTCTTTCGTTCGTTCCCATTTACGCCAGAGGGAGGCAAATCGATCAGATTCCAGCGCGAAACTCCTGCAATGCCGTTGTTTTTTTTTTTTTTTTTCTTTTTTTCGTCTTTTACCGCAGTGGCCTTCCGTTGCATTATCGCCGATGCAACGAGGCGACCGGTTCGCCTTTTATTGCATCGCTGCGTAAACGTCGTCAAACATTTAACAAGCATTAGCGCGACTGCCTGTTGACACAACTGTCGGTATTTGCTTGGAAAGTGCGAGTCCGTGATGTCTCTCTTGATCCGCTTTAAACCATTCTCCTTCCTCGGAAGGTTCCCCAACCAGGGGGACAAGAAATCTCACGGACTCGAGCTCGATTTCAACCGCTGGCACGTTTTCCATCGTCGCTTTCTGTTTGCCCATTTCTTTCGCTCTTCCTTTTCGAGCAACGCGACTTTGAACCACGACGCGAACGAAACGAACAGCCGAATTCTGACTGTTGATATCAGCGAGAATTTTTAGAAAAAAAAAATAAACTCTAGCCAAGGGGTCAAGTTCACTGACGTGAATCTAATAGAAAAAGTACATACTTCGTAGGATTCGATTGTTACTAAGCAATCACGCGTAGAGATAAGAAGATGCGATGACAGAAAATAAAGGGTAAAAATAGTTTCTACTTTCACTTACGGCTCACTTACGGCGTGACATTTTCAATCAATTGGTGTATTTATACTTAACCTTTCTAGTACCTAAGAGCTGCGATTTTTTTCAAAATTTGTTTTTGATTTTTTAAAATTTTTTCAATTTTTAGAGTGTCTTGGTTTAGTACTTTGAACCGGATCCTAAATATCTTTATTTGAATTTGAATCAGACTCCGAGTCAATATAATAGAAGTGGTTCGAAGCACAGCCCATCGAAGCCTTGGTCAAACTTTATCGTCATCGCTATTATCAAAGTGCATTTCGCTGTAAACGATCTTTATTTTTTATTTTATCCAAAGTTTTTTTTTTTCGAAAGCTTCTATCACTCTGACAGTCTACTATCCAACATTTATTTACTATTTTGCGTATTTATACGTGTCTCGCGTACATAAAAAACGTATTTTCACGCGACTTTTGCATACAATGCTTTAATACATATATATTTGGTCTCATTACCAGCTGCAAGTATGGTTCCAGTAAAAATTTCTATTCTCTCGTTCTATTCTGTCCTTCTCGTTTACTTTGGGTAGGGAGGAGCGAAATTGCGAGGATTCCTTTTGAAGTGTTCCGCGACTGAGATTCTACGTACGATGGTGAATTCAACCGAATCAATATCGACAGAACTTTATTTGTTTCTGACAAGTTATTTGATAACACGATGGTAAAGAGGGAAACGACACTATTGGCGACTATCGCGAGATAGACACGCGGTAATGCGCAGTCTGTAATTTCTTATCATAACTGACGTAAGTCCCGAAGCGATAGACGTTGAATGGATTTTAGTTTCCACGAGACGAATGAAATTCAGCGTAACTTTGTTATCGCCGGGTAAATGTTTTCTCGTTGAGTTGACGAGCAAATATATTTTTTTCCCGTCTCGTGGCATATATTATTGTCTCTGCGTTTCTCTTTTCGTCTGACACACATTCCTACGCAGCGCGAGGCCTCTGTCTCAAAGATAACCGAATTTCTAATAAAAACAAGAAATTACCAAGTATCTGGAAGTCTAATAATGAATTGAGAATCTTCAAACATATATTTTTTGACATACTTTCATCCAATATGTATCCTCTTTGAATCTCTAATAAGTAAACCGATCATTTTATTGTTTATTATAATATTCTGATAGACTAAACACTCAAGGAGTTAATGAAGAGTTAATTATCTATACAAAAATTTCATCATTGAAAAATACAAAATTTTATAATATTTTAAATAGAAATACATTGTTATCGCGTCACTTGAAATCACGTTTTATAGAGTTTGTTGTTGTTAATGAAGTGTGAAGCGATAATAACTCGGAATTTGGAAAAAATATGTAGATTGTAGAGTAAAACGTGTAGATTAACACAAAATAAGTACGAAGAGAAAATATTTAAGCGAATATAGTTGAAAAATTAGAATAAGAATATTGTAGTGTACGAACTATCATATATGTAGTATATATGACTGAAGACATTTGAGTTTTCGCATAGCCTAATTGCGAATGATTATATATATATATATATATATAAAATAGGAATACTAAATTTCGGAGAACGATAAGCATTCGTGAAAGTTTCCTTACATTTTTTTTTTATCAGCAGTGATTTATTTTTTGCGATATTAAATTTGCAGAAATGATGTGAACCGTGAGACGCGATTATAATTTAATGTTTCCAACATTCAAAACAACGGAGATATACTCTGCATACTTTTCGAGTGTCATGTGAACTCGCAGAATAGCACGTGGTAGCACGTGATTTCACCTAGCGTGGATATTATTCTCAGTTATTAGAAGTTGAGCTACTAGCATTCAGAGTTTTCGAATGCCACAATTTCACTGTGGTCGCAACGAGACCTAAATTGATATAGTATAATATGATCTTTCGATCGCATCTTCCAAGTAATTGCAAAGTTCGTTATTTCCAAAATGTTTAGACGAATCTAATATAACGCGAGACGTCGGATGTCGATAAATCTCTAATTCGTATTCGTTCGTAATTGCGTGCTGCATTTTCATACACACCGGGCAAAGCTCGAGCCTGGTATTTGGAGCAAAAGGCTCGGCCGTCCAATCAGCGATATCATTGATCACTCTATTTAAAGAAGCCGATGGAAAGCGTGACGTCAGGGCGTCGAATTTCTAAGCCAACTCCGTTTAGTCTCAGTCGAAGCCGGTAATCTCACCTGCCAACGTCCCTTCGATCCTCGCATGCCACCTCGAATATTATACACGCCTTCCCTGTACATTCGCTGTTATTCTCTCCCGCTGTTCTCCTACTGAAATCCGCTTTGCGAGAAGCTCGCGTTCAATCGGCGAGTAGGTTTGCGCCTATGGAACGGTATTCTCCGTATAATTTTCATACAAATCGGATCGGATATAAGAAATATCTTGGATTCTCGTGTTTCTTGAATAAATATGCTTCAAAGTGTCAACGTTACTTTATAGGAGCTTCAGGAGCACATTTCAGTGGAGCATATTTATTTTATTTATTTTAAGAAAAGAGATTTATTTTTTTTTTTAAGAAAAGAGATACTGTGTAGAATTGCTCGTGAAGATATTCGAATATTTGAAGTTGAACTTTTTCTGAACCTTTTGAAATTTCATTAACGACAGGATTGCCATGATTGTATCAAATTTAAAACCAACTTAAAAATATACATAAAAGTTAGAAGATATTTAATTCAAGTATAGACATGTATTTAATGTTACAAAAGTATTCAGATAAACTATTGTATCAATAGGAAGTACATCTTAATATTTTGTAGGATTATATTTAACATCTATTATATGATTAAGATGATTATAACTAAGTCTTACTATATGTTGAATAATAAATATTTTGTAATTCCTATTTTCAAGTTGGTTTTAAATTTTATCATTATAATCATGACAATCGTGTCTCGTTACATTGATGAAATTTCAAAATTTTTTTATATAACATGTACGAGATAATCATGACAATTGTGTTTCGTTACATTGATGAAATTTCAAAATCTTTTATATAACATGTACGGGAGTTTGTCTGTGGTAAATGTTCAAATACTTTCGTGACTCTCTGTAGAGAAAGATGTATTATTTAATACAAAGAAAACAAACAAATCTTCATCCATCTATCGATCATAAAATTGTTGATTGGAAAAGAAATTTTGTAATTTTTGGTAATTAATTGTGTAAAACAATACACATTTCATCGATATCAATGATTTTTGAATATTGATGACAACTTTTCGTACATTACATTACAATATTTTTGATATATTTCACTATGGATTAGATTTTAGATTTACCTTTTTTTTAATCTCCCCAATATCTCTTCAAATTTTATTTAATACTTTATTTAATACTTCACACTATACACACATACGATGCGAATAAAATAACAGATTCATGGCAAAATTATTTAAAATTATATAATAATAATGTACAATAATAAAAAATTGACAATATCCTCGAAGCAAACAGAACCAAAAGTCCATCATTATGAAATTGTAAAATCTCTCAAAAAAAAAACTCACTCCCTTAATTCCAATGTTAACAGCGTGAAGACGACTTGGTCTGAACTTATCGATCCGTCTATGTAATGTAGATAAATGCGTTTGACTTTTATGACGTCAGCGAAGATTATCAACGTCGGAGAAACTCTATAACATGTGCGAGATAACAGATTGTCGAAATGCAAGATAACACAAAGTATAATGGGTAAAGTGATTCACTAAATTACGAGAAAATTTCCTTGAGAATCCGTTAGATGGATAGATGTTGGCGCGGTGGATAAATGACGACGAGACGGATGAGAAATTGTGGTAAAACCTGTAAACAAGCTCCTTGTGGTCGTCAAGACATCTTGAATTTATAGCCTCGCATTTTTATAGTTGGCCACTGTTCATTCGTGATTCTTACAATTTCCATCATTCCACGGTGTTCTGGAAAGCAATAATTTCAGATTCTGGATTCTAGATTCTAGATTCTGGATTCTGGATTCTAGATTCTTCTGGATTCTGGATTTTAGATTCTTCTGGATTCTAGATTCTTCCGGATTCTAGATTCTTCCGGATTCTAGATTCTTCTGGATTCTAGATTCTTCTGGATTCTAGATTCTTCTGGATTCTAGATTCTTCTGGATTCTAGATTCTTCTGGATTCTAGATTCTTCTGGATTCTAGATTCTTCTGGATTCTAGATTCTTCTGGATTCTAGATTCTTCTGGATTTTAGATTCTTCTGGATTCTAGATTCTTCCGGATTCTAGATTCTTCCGGATTCTAGATTATTCTGGATTCTAGATTCTAGAATTCCAGATTCTGAATTCTAAGGTACCAGATTTTGGATTTTAGATTCTGGGGTTCCAGATTCTGGATTCTAAGGTACCAGATTCTAGAGTCTGAGGTTCCAGATTCGAGAGGAAGAGAGAGAGAGAGAGAGAGAGAGAGAGAGAATTTTGGCTTAAAAGGGTAATTTGCGTGGGCGGGGTTCTGAAGGGAAATTGGCATGCAATTACCGGATTGTGAAGTAGAAGTTGTCACGGAAATCACGAAGAAGATAATAAGTTTAACAGTTGGTTTACTCGTGCAAGGTAAAATGCAAAGAGAGAGGGGAAGAGGGGAATCGCTGTTGCCTCGGCGTTTGAATGTGCAATCCGTGGCTCTTTGACGAGATTCAACGGGGAGAGGGATGCGGCTTTTTCTTTAAACGAGTTACAATTACTCCGATAAACAACGGAGCAAACGTTCAATGGAGAATTAAGTTCAGCGCACGGCGGTATTTTCGTCTCGTTGATTAACAGACGAAACTCGGTTTTTCTCTCGTTGCACAAATAACGTAACAGGTCGACGTAACCAATTACGTTCATTCGTTTAATTGGCATTAGCGCGACGCCGTCCGTTTGTTGTTTGTTGACCCAATTAAGCCGATCTGGCGATCCTGAGAAGAGCCGTCCCGTTCCGCTTCGATAAATCATTCAGCCATATTTTCTCCTCCTTTGGTGTTCCATACTTTACACATAGCGATGCTTCTTTACGTTTTCGAAAAATTCGTTTCGAGAAATTTCGCGTGTAATAATGATGAGATGAAATCCATGTTTTACGTTTGGAATATATTGAGTGAGTCGCCAAAGTTTATAATATTAAGTTTATCTGAAATTGGAAATTGGTGTAAGTTTCGCTTGAGACTGGAAATTGAAACATTAAAAATTAAAAAATTAAAATTATATCGAGAAGAATTTTGAAAGAAAGACACAGTATATCTAATATTTGTTATGTGTAATTATTTATTTTGGAGGAAAACGAGTAGTGGATGTATGAAGATTATTTTATTATTATCTTTTATTTATTTTAATTATTATCATACATTTGATAATAATTAATTGTTACATATTTTAATTATTATCATACGTATAAATATTCTATTTAAAATATATATATGTCAATTAAAGCATCACTTCAGCAGATATTTTAACTTTAACTTTGTAAAACCTACCGTATGCAAAATGAAAGAAGTATCATCTTCATTTGCTTCATTTATAAAATTAAAATTTTATAATATAAATCAACATCTCTTTATTGACGAATCGATTAATGTATCTTTTGATACATTAACTTTCTGTCTTAGCCAACGTCATTTTGTATATTCGATGTCAGTTTCCACATTGTAGAAAGATCCTTGACGTATCTTTCGAGAAAGTGCTTCGAAACTTGGCGTTCGTGCATTCCAGGCCACGCTGCTCCGAGTCTATTCGGAGTCTGGTATTGTACGATAGTTCTCCCCCGTTGTGACGTTCGAAAAAGCTGGAAACATTGGGGGAAAAACGGGGTAGCCGGCTATCGGGGATGTTGGCATCTGTTGGGGGGTGGTGGGTTCGAATGGCGCGCAAGGCTCGCGAGAAAGACAGAGAGGAAGCAGGAGAAAAGGGGGTGGAGAGACACGACATGCAAACATCATATTTTACTGGCACCGAGCAATTTCGGGGACGCGGTATCATTGTCGCGCCGGCTGCAATTATCCCGGATATCCGTCGTCTGCGCGACGTCGAAATAATTACTTGGACCGCGTAACTGCTAGGAGCGCAATTACCGCGACAAGAGGCCGCTCTCGATCCGCACGTATCACCGGGGAATTCTCGTCGGTTTGTCTCTCTCGTCGAACATCCGCGAAAATTGGAATATCTCTGGCTCTTTCGGCAGCGCCTGCTGCCCTTCTTTCGTTATTTCCTTCCGTCCATCGATCCACTTGACTTCGTTCCTTGAAATATCCTCCGCGCCCGAACGAAGTTTGTTTGCCGAATCGATTCGCTGCGTTTGACCTGAATAATCGTCGTTCCCTCGTTCTCAATGTCTGCGGTTGTCGTAAAAAGCTGCGAAATTTCGTGGACGAGACGACACATGTCCATGATTTCAATCCCTCGACTTTTGGGACCTTTTCAATCTTTGCCAAGTAAAAATTAGTCAGTGCGTTGGGTGTGAAGTATTGAAATGTTACGTATGTATGCAATTTTCTATCTGCCGAGGCTCGTTTTAAAGAATCGACCATACGTGTCATAATACGTATTATGATTATTCTGGAGAATAAAAATGTATTGTACCTTGATAATCTGACGTCGTATCGTATCGATTTGATCCACGCTTTTCATAACTAGATCAACATCTTTTTTTCTCAAGCTCGATAACGAACCTGCATCACTTTGAGCGAACGAGTGAATCGTATAATTCATTTTAAATTTTAATTATTCAAAATTTTTGAATATGATATTGAATATTTTTGAATTGTTTTACACTTTGATTGTAGGGGGAGAAACAAAATACTGTTATTCAACTTCAATTTAATAATGTTACAATATGCTCGAAGAGATTCATACATTTAACGGTCGTTAGGTGGAAATGTTTCGAAGTACATGTTCGTGATGCTCGGCTGGGTATGCAAGGGAAACACATTCTAACATTCTATTCAGCAACGGAATTCCAATTGATCAGGAGAAACGAGTATTTTAAGATTTCAATTGCAAATTTGCCTGTATGAACGAACACAGGCGAGCCTGCATCGCCATCGAAACGAAACTGTTCAAATTCTTCTTCCATTCTAGCATTCGAATTCACTGGGTGTTATACGTCACTTTTCACTTTACCCTGTGCAAACTGTACATTACACGGTGTGTAATGTACACGCAGTTGCGTTTCACAGACGCGTCGAAAGTTCATCAAGTTCAAATTCCCGCGTCAAGTTTAGTGAATTTAAGCTGCTCCCAGCTCCTAATTGCGGTCTCCCCTTCGACCTGGCTTTGATGCCCTCCATCCTCTGTCCCTATATATCAGCTCAGCGACCCTTTAGTGTGGCGTGCGGACTGGTTATGGACTGGTTAGTCGATGCACTGCTCCCGGCACTGGACTCTTCGGCGCCTCACGCTACCCTCGTCGCAGACTCTACGGCGCCCTTTTCATCCCTTTTCTCCGCGTGCGTTCATGACGCTCTCTGTCCTTCTCTCACACGCGTCCCATCTTTTCGGCCCTTAATTTGCTCGAAAACGATGCTCGGCCACGTGTGCGTGCGCCGCTAAAAGCTAGATTCGTGCCTTTCTGCCGAATAATTAATGAATGTCGCGATTGCGTATGTACAACTGACTTTTCTCTGTTTGTGAAACTGTGTATTATGCGATGATATTACGGCCATCACACCCCCGTTGGAGACTGATTGACGACGCGACTGTTGCGTTACTGAACGTTATTAGATTGCAATTGAAAAAGTCACTTCATTCGTAGAATAGATCACACATTCGAAAGGTATTTCATGTCTCAGCGATATTTGAAGAACGTGTCTACTTGCTGTGGATTTATTTGAGAAATATTTTTATTACGGATATTCCTTCTTCCTTTTCTCTTCCTCTGTAATTGATAAATTTAAATTTCGAAGAAACGGAATTCGAATGTTACGAACGTTATAATATATATGATTAACACTGTTCCTTGATTAATTTAATTCATCTTCGAATTAACCGTCACTCGTGACGCACTCGTACAAATGACCGCGTATTGAATGAATTTGTATTATATTAAGAACATAATTTTATTTGATTCTGTATTTTGTATTCACTCTGTGTCTAATAGCAAAATTCAATCGAACGAAGAATTCCAAAGTTAAACAATGTATGATCTAAATTTTTACGGCATTCAACGTCATAATCGGACGTCATTGGTTAATTGTACATATTTTATACGATAAATATGCTCGTAAATTCAAACGTGCTTCGGAATCGACGCGTTACGTGGAAATTACCCACGACCCATTATTTTATCATTCGCTTCCCCCTCTATTCGAGCGCAACGATCGACTGATCCACCCCTACTTCACCCCTACGGTAATGGTCGGACGATCAGAAACGTAGGAGGTCTTTTCGAGTTCGTGTCACGACACGGTCTGGTCACGCAGGCTGCTTGTTTGTTGAAAACACGATGGCGCTTGTAAAAATAAATCTTGCGGCAAGGAGAAATGGATGGTCCATAGTTGGGCCACAGTTGGTCTAGCGTATTTCTTCGCGACTTTTCATGTTCGCAGTGAGTTAAAAGTTGCCTGATTTAAAGGGGGCAACCCCATCCTATACATCGTTCGCGTCGACGTTTAGGTCTTATGAAACCTACGTCAGTTTTTCACGTTTTCCGCGTGACAGTTGCACTTATTATCATCAATAACACGAGGCGTGTTAATCGTAAAGTAATACGAAATTTGAGGAATATGCAAAAGGATTTTCTAACCTCGCGTTCTTTTGAAAAGAACAATTATTTGCACATGGATGACTCTGTTTTTCATTACAGCGTCGAATAAAATTCGCTCGAGGGTTGAGACGCGAACTTCGCTCCAATTTGGGATTCTTATTTCTGCATCGATATAGGTTACTTCTGACGTCAGTTGACCGATAATAAAGTACGTACATTGCTATTCAAAGATACGTAGAATGTAGATAAATTTAAATAAATTCTGTACGTTCTACTTTGTACTGTAGGTGACATATTTCCCGAATAATTTATCAAGTATTTCGCCAGTGACAATAAAAAAAAAAGCAGTCATATCTTCTCTTGATCTAATCATCATAACTTACAAGTCGCAGTATAGTCATTTGTTTTTAAATACCATTTATGTTTAATGAATATCTCGTTATCTTAGTGTTTAACAGATAATTTATTACATTATTACATAATTATCATTAGACTGCCATGATTGTACAAAACTGTATAAAATGTCCAAAGAAGGGTATTAATTATAATTCTATATGGAAGAAACAATATTCCTCAATTATAATAGATTTTATAAGAATGCTGTGTCCACGTATCTTTGAACACCAGCGAATATTGTAACATTTATCGTGAAATCGATACAGTATGTACCGATACCATGCGTCGCAACGTGTCTCGATATGATTCAGGCTTCTTAAGAAAAATTCACAGCAGCATAGATAGACCGAAGGTTCCTCAAAGTGAATCAACGACACGATATTTCATGCTCGCGTTCTCTTTTCCGATCGTGTTTCTACGAAGGGGATTGAAATCGTTTGATCGAACTGGCTCGCCGAGATCGAATGCATCACGCGAGACGGCGGGAATTGATCGAGTTATCGCGTGGACGAAAATGTTTCCGGTTGTTCGACAGCGCAGGAAATTGCTTCCGTGTTTTTAACGAAAAATTCACACGGGCCGCGGCACCAAGGCAAACAACATTGTCAAAGCGAACGAATTCCCCGCGAAAGAGTCGTCGGAGGCATTAATATTCATCGTTCCTCGAACACGATGAAAAATATAAAGAAAGAGAGAGATAGAGAGAAAGAGAGAGAGAGAAAGAGAGAAAGGAAAAAGTGTCAGCGTTCTCTCGAAAGTGTTTCAACCTCACGAAACGACTTCGCCGAAATCGTTCGATACTATCGCACTTTTTAACTGTGCTGCGAGTCTGTGATTTCTTCGGGCCGGGATATTTGCAATTCCATTTATAGTATCCAACGTAAAAAGTTTCACTTACGCTGTTTTTCTGAGCGGGGAGAGAGAAAAAAAAAAAAATGATTTACGACCGCCTCGTATAGATATCAATTAAGAAATCGATTTACTAATTACGGTTTTTGAAACATTTTCTCTGTTATTTTCTGCTGTTTCTTTTTTTTCTTTTTTTCACCTTTCTATAGTCAGTCGCAAAAATCTACGAACAAAGGAAGGAAAAGTAGGGATTTGGAATGTTTTAATGGCGTTAATTTATTTATTCTGATGTTTAGTAGAAAACACAGACAAATTAGAATGAATGTCATAATTACTGCGAGCGCGTCGAAATGTACGAAGTGTGTTGTTATCATTATTAAAATAAGAATTATATACGTAATTGCATCTAAAATTTCATGAGATCATGTTTAGGATTTGTTTATATGGTTTTTTTCTTTCAACAGACGTAAAAAAATACGGTCGTTATTTTAACCAGACATCAGATTAATTAAAATCCATGAAATTGGATCAAAATTTTCCTTTTCAGCCATGTTCGCAGAACAGCGCGTTTTATAACAATCTCTCACTTGGTTTCTCCAAGATTTCAAAATTCGACTTGTCAGTCGATAACTTCAAGTTTACTTAAACTACGCGTGTATACATTTTATTAATCACGCTTCAGATGTAATGAAACTAAACAATAGAATCACACGAGAGAATTGCGTCATGATCATTTCGTTCAAATGAAGTTCTGCGATTGCACGTTGCTCTGCTTTCAATATCGTTACGTTCGCACGAAGTCCGTACGTTTTCAAATCGTTCGTAACTTTTAGTCACGTTATTGAACGCCGGTTTTAAAGCTGTTACTGTCGCATTTATCGTCGCTTCGGTCACAATATTTATTTCACAGTTTCTGCTCGATATTCATTAAAATGCATGTTCCGTGCCTGGGAAATCGTCAATCGGATTAAAAGCGGAACACAGGCTTCAAATTCTGTAAATTATTGTCAAACGCGCGCTACGTGTTCGTTCCTGGGTTGAAAAAGCTGGACGTTTCATCTTCGAATATAAATAACAAAAAAAAAAAAAAAAAATTACTCGAGATTTGTTTGATTTCTTTCTTTCAATGTAAAATCTGGCTTATGATTTTATATTACGGGATTACAATATTATTCGATTGTATCTCGCGACTTTTTTTTTCTTTTCAACAATCTTTTCGACAATTTCACACATGGGACTCAATTTCATTAATGGGCAATCTCCGATATTGTTTTTTCAATTCGTTAGTTGTCTTCGAATTATTAACGTTCATATTATTTTAGTAATCTTTTTTGTAAATCGCACGATTTTGGTGGTCAATCAAATTGGTCACTCGATTTTTCATAACAAATTTCAGCAACCTGCACTTCACAGCCTCGTAATGGTAATTTCTTCGTATCCTCGCGACGAAATCAATTAAAAAACCGAACGAAGAGATCTCAAGATCGCTTTGCTGCCTCCACGTGTTCCGAGGGACGTGACGTTGAATTTGGATGGCCCTGTAGAGCCTCGGCGGCGTTCGTTAACCATTCTCGAGCATAAAAAATTGAGCTGTCCGTTGTTAGCTTTCTTTAACGAAGCGATCGTTAACGATTGCTATTCGTATTCTGTTGCTCGAGCCGGTTTTCGTGACGCAGGTTTTCGTGCCTCGTGATTCTTTAACGAGCCGCCACCGCCTCCTGTTCCTCTTGCGCTTTTCCCGGCCGGCTCTTCCCATCGTCCGCAATGAAATCGAAACGACGAATCGCGCGCACGGACCGCGGTCACCCCTTCGCCTACGAATCGCCTCGGTAAATTATTAACATCGCGTGCCGTCCAGTCGACTATCGATTCGTCCTGTCCCGCTCGTTCCTTCCTTTTCTTTTCCTTTTTTCTTTCCCTCTCTCTTCCTTTCTTTTCTCTTTTTTTCTTTCAATTTCCACGCGGCTTCCACTGTTCGCCGTAAAAATCGTCGGCTCGTGATCGATCGAGTCCAGTCCGTTCGTCGATCATTGAAATTTTTAACAGGCATTATTCCTATCTCATCTTTGCTGTCCAGTGGCCAACTATTTTTCCTTTGCATCGAATATTTTTTTGTATTACTCGTGGTTTGTTGTTTAGTAACTAGTAATCATCGTCACGTTGGATATTCATTTTTAACAAATGCGTGACAATTGTAACCGGACGTCGCCACTGTACGATATACAATGTAATAATGCGATAATAAAGATTAGAGTAGGAAAAGATAGAAAATGTTAAATTGGTCGAATTATATTGTGAAATTTTGTTAGTTATAACAATTGTAACCATAATATGAATAATATTTTTCTTTTACACAGAATAGTCACTATTGTTTCAGAAATTGCAAGGAGATTGTGTTTTTTCAACGAGAGAAATTCTATTCTTTTTAGTGGAAACATTTCTCTGCGGTGTCTAATATAATTACACCTAATCCGGTGTTAAAACAGGTTTTTTTTTTAGTTTATTATATTGTTTAATGTTAAAATGAATTGTTAAAATGCGATTAGTTCTCTGCCCTCTGAGTTTTACCGTTGGAAATGGTTTTATTTTGCTTAACATTAGTGAACTTCACCAAGCAACAGAGCAAAATCACGGTTATTTATATGAAATATTCCTCTCTCTACCGTGTAATATTCCAGATAATGAAACAGATAGATTTACGTCCCCATGAACGTTTTAAAAAATATCGCAGTAAATAAAAGTAATATAATGCAATATATGATACTTATACGTAAGCATAGTATTTCATTTTCAGTTGTTTATTTCATTATTATTTTTCATTCATTTATTGATATACAATATATAATGTTCTCACCTTCGTCATCTCATATGTATTGTATAATGTCTGGTCCGTAGTAAGAAACGCTATTTATAGCGCAGCGTCACATGTGCGTGATGCAGTACAAATGCCGTTTAGATCGTGTAATTAGCATATTTTGTATACATAAGTTTGGAGCACCCTGTCATTTTTGGATAAAATCATGTTTTCTCAGTAACTAAGATTATGTTATCAAAGACGCTGAGATTTATTTGTAAACGTTCGCAGCGTTTATCTCTTGAATATGAAACTGATAGGTGCTCCAAATTTTTGGAACGTGTCACGTGCGCGCAAAACTATGAAAATTTGACTCGAGCTGTGAAAACAAAACATAACTTTCTCTTAATTCTCTAGGGCACAGTAATAAAGAAAATGTTCCACTTTTTTCAAATTTAAACCTACATAACGCAAAAGAGTTTGTGTCCCAAAGAATTAACCACTTGCGCTGGCAACTGATTGCGGACCATAACGAATGACCAAACCGTATACAATATACGATTCGTCGCTTTCTTTTTGAACTCGTCGATACGATATCACTGGATAGAAATTATCGAGAAGTAAATAAATTTATCATTTGTTTTGTCTGTTTTGTTTTACTTAAAATATACTTAAAACTGCGAAAACATTACAATTTTGGAACAAAAGATTCTCGACGTGCGTGGCACGTGATTCCAGCGCAAGAGGTTAAATTGAAACTTATTTTATCATATTTTTTTTCTCTGTATGTAGGATCATTTTTTTATCTCAAGAATGTTAAACAATGACAGACGAACGTGCCCGAGTGTAAAGAGGACCTAGTTTCGTCTGGTGTGACGCTCGTCTCTCGGGAGTTTCATTATCTCTCAGCCAAAGGGAGCTAATTCCGCAAAGGCGGCGGGGAATTTCGTTTGGCAGCGACGGAGATCCGACGTGTCCCCCGATTGCCAGAATCGCGAGATTTTTCTAGTTTATCGCCGGTAATATGGTGCTCGCTGCTGTCGGAAGGAAGCAATTTCGAGGCCCTAATTGCGCCATGAATCTCAGCAACTCGGAGACTCGCACGCTTCAAAGATTCCACGGCACGTGGAAAGGAAATATCGTTTGCCCTGCTCGAACTAATAGCGTTGGCCACGATGTATATGTACATGCATGCGTACGTATATACGCTTCCGCGTTGAATCGAATTTGCCTTCTTCGAGCGGGTTTCTTTTCTCGCGTCGATTCTGTTTCTTTACTTGTCTCTGAGCTTCGCTTTTCGAATACGTTTGCTCTTCGTTTGCGAGTGAATCACGTGGAATGATTAATTACTGACTATTTATTGCGTGTGACGTAGCTATGAGTCTCTCACTTGAATGTTTGGAGCATGCGGACATTCATGCGAGACGACTTCGTTGAATATTTTTGTTTTTCCGTTAAATATTTACGAATGTAAATATTTCACTAGCGGTGTTATTTAAATTGGAATTAAACCTGGAATTAATTACATTTGCAGTTGCAGTGCTTTTCAGAAAGGCCGAACGAAAAAAAAAAAAAAAAAATTGAAGGTATTTCGAAGCGAGAGTGTGTATTTTTAAAATTGAACACGGAACGTAATATAATAATTATACGTGTGAAACATGTCCGATCATTCTTGTGTGCAGTTTCCAATATCCGAGAAATGAATTCTGCGAATCTTAAACAACCGTGGAACACGAGTAACGAAAGAGAGTGAAACGCTGATAAAGAGGAAATGTTAAACAAATTCTTCGCGACTTCGGTGATAAAAAGGAAACTGAATTCGACAGTCGTAAACAAATTGAGAAACGATTGCAAATAAAACGGCGCTTATTGGGTTGAAAACTGGGAGTGGACTCGCATGCACGTCGCACACGCGCGCGTAACTATAAAGCGAATCTGTTACGTGCGACTTTGTTCAAGGTTGACGAACGCGAAACAAATTCAGGAGATAGCGTACGGTTGTTTAATCGCGAACGTGCCCGAGTTACATCGGTTTCCCATGCTCTCCACGTCATTAAACCGACCGAACCGATTTAACGGACAATGAATTATATGGCGTTTCAACCCTTCCTCCCTCCCTCCACCCCGCAAACAAACGGTTACGCGAATACGAAGCATGTTTATAGGTTTATTACGAATTGCGGTCCGCGTCGTCGCTGTTGTTTCCGGGACGCGTGCGTGGCTGAAAATCGAGGGGAACCACGGTTTCCCTCGGGTTCTGAGGGTGAATTCGAGCACGTGACGTTACCTCCCGTTCTCGAATTGCCACGCCAGTTTTGTTACACGCGTGGTGTTAAGACACTGGCTCGCAAACATTCGAAAACGATAATTTTCTTTTCATTGTGTGACTCGTTTGTCGGTATATTCAATTGTATTAATTAAATTTACTAGCGAGAGAAATTTGATTGATCGTGTCTAACTTTACCTTCCTCGTTTACCTTCCTCGAGGATATTCGAGGAACGACGTTCAGGAAGACACGAATTATTATAGGTATAATGATGCGCCTGGGTCTCGTTTTACACGGTGGATGCGTAACGTTTCGTCGAAAAGAGAAGAAATACGTAGAGAAAAGTACACGTTGTGGATGAACGATTTTATCTTAAATTGTTCGAGACCGATCAATTATTGTATAGCCAAATATTTTGATACCAGAGTTCGTTGTTTTGAAACGTTTCTTTTTTTTTTTTTTTCGCACAGCAAATAGTTTTACAAGTAAATGGTCACGTGTTACTCGATCAAAATAAACAGTGATATGTATAAAGAGTCACCCTATGTGCAACGTATTAAAATGAAACGAAGATCTGGCGTAAAAATAAAAATGAAAAGTTTCTTGTTTCGTATTTGAAACACGTAGTACGGTATACGCTAAAGATTCGGTCGGTATTTCTGTTGCAGAAATAATGAAGAGAGAAGCTGATGCAGGCGCTATGACAGGTTCCGGAGGACCGACAAGTCCTCACAAGCGTTACAGACAGGGTGACGATGAACTTCGTCTTCTGATCCCCAGCAAGGTAAGATTCCATCAACGTTTCTCTAATCTAATCTTGCGGAGACCAGTTTTCAAATCGAACCGAGATTACCCGCTATTTTTGAGAAAGTCGACATTCGAGCGTCAAAGTTTGGCGGGTCAGAGTTCGCAAGAAGCCGAGAGAAACCATCCAATGTGCTTTCTAATTATTTCAAGTACATTCAGCTTTTAAATGTCTAGTTTTCAAAAAAAATCTGAAAGCCTGACAACTGCAAAGAATTCTCAGTTTTTATTCGATCTCTCGTTGATATAGAATGAAATAAGAATTCGAGTATTCCAGTCAAGATTAATGTTTTTTTTTTCAAGTACAGTGATTTAATAAATAAAATTACCAAGATAATCTAAAAAAATGCGTACTCGTGATCAAAGCTCGCAAGTTTGCGAAATTTCATATTTCAGATCAATGCAATTACAGAACTCTAAATGGAGATTCGTTCTGTTCGTTAAATATCATAATTAGCTGTGGATATTTTATATTTTTGTGCACATTCGGTATATCATTATACTTTGAAATTTTCTATATAAATGTATAAATATTCCATAGTCTATTCACGGTAAAATATGGACGTACGTAGTCGAAAATTAAAATTTCAATAGCTCTTTTTGAAACAAGGAGAACAAACGCAAGGTTCATACAAGTAGTGTATATATCAGTCAAAATATAATTCAAATTTTCTTTCGTCAGAGATTGGTACTTTATTTGAACGAATGTAATGAAATTAAACGTTCATATAGTCGTTCTTCTCGCTTACCTTTCTCGGTAAAAATATGTTTGAAATTTCGAAACAGAAAAGCTTAAGCAGAAATGAGCGAAACATTTATTTTACTTCCGAAATTTGTAAAAAATAAAATTCGTATAGAAATCCTAACAAGAATCCTAGTAACAATCAAATGTCCCTTTGTTAATATTCTCAATCATTTTGACTTAAAGATTTAGCAATTTAACAATTAGTTGATACAAAACGACGATTTTCTACCATTGTGCATTGTCAATTATTATTATTATAGCAAGTTCTCCACTGCTATTAATTTACAAATACGTTTATGAAGTTGCGTTCATCAGGGCATGACAGAAAAATTATTAACCGGATCATCTCCCAGGCTGGAAACTTCCATAATCATAAATTGAACATTAATTGAACATTAATGGAGAGGAATGAATAGAAATTGGTTCAATTTTAATCGATGTAAATTTATTACGATATGTCTCGGCCATTTTCATAATTGAAGATTGACAAAAAGAAACATTGAGTGAAATCAATTCAATTTGAAGATCTAAACAGAACGATCGTGTAGAGTAATGCAAAATTTTAAAATAGAAAATTCTCAAGTAAATAAATCGTCTCGTTTTCTATTGTTAACTTTTCCCCGGTTAACTAGTCGACGCCGACGATTAAAACGTGGCCGGAGGAACTTTCACTTTCACCTTTCGCCGCGACAAATGAAATGCAGCACGATCGCGAGCGATAAGCTTTTCCACGAGATTATTCTCCGCGGTTCAATTTCCAAATAAAGTTCCGCGAAAAGACGGAACCGTTCTTCCAACCAAGTGTTGGTGGTATTTTTCCTACGATCAGATGCGGCTTCGCGTCTGGATGTTTCCAAAGTTTTATGTTCCCACAGTGTGCAGTTTTTTTTCGCGATCGCGTACACACACCGTTGGCGAAGTAAAAGCCGGTCTGTGCCATAACGTGTTGCAATTTCGCGTCGGCACGTTCGCAATCGCGGAACGCCGCCGTTCTTCCGGTCATTGTCGCTGCGCTCGGCGAACCGCTATCGGGTTTCCTTCCGCTTTCTTCCCTTCGGGAAAATTCGCCGGGAAATCCAGACAGGATAGCAGCACCTTGCACGCGAAAGTCTAAGTGTGCTTTCAATTTTTTCAATTATCCTTTACCAAAGAGCTCGGACTGTCTTTCTTCGTTTTTTTAAACTCTTTGAATGCTTCGAATTGTCAAATACATAAAAGTTTAATAAATGTAATAAAGATACAATGAATATAATATAATGAATGTTAATAAAATGAACGTGTATATTTTGAGATGTGTATGACAAAAGTATGTTGCAACGTGTTATCTTATTTGAATCTCTAATAAATAAATCGGTAATTTTATTATTGTTTGTAGACTTTTGTGCATTTGCGGGAAATTTGAAAATTGCTTTGTGCATTTTTTATATAATATAATATGGAAAAACGTAACGACTCAAGAATTTATGTAGTAAAAATGTATTTAATTATATATATATATATATTTAACTACTTTCAATATTTTCTTCATCTTTATATCTTCAACCCTTTGCTATTATTGCATACCTTAAACTATTTTATCCATTATTTCTAGGCTGTTTGATCCTTCGAATTCAATTTGTTTTCAATATTACTGCTTCAATATTACTATCCACTTGCATTTACTTTAAGCTGAAATAGATAAATTAATGTACAACGAAATTCAACGTTCTTTATTATTATTATCATCATTGTATGATTTATCTTTTATAGAGTGGTAATTCCCAAAATTCTTGTACCAAATTTGTGTCACACCTGCATGTTTTCAAAGGATTAAACTTGTAAGCTTTCGGACACCGAGAATTTCACTTTCCTTGCTTCTGATATTAATCTCCGTAGCAGTCGGATAGGCAAAGGGCCAAGGACACAAAAGAAAATCCTGTTCGATATCGCGTTCCGTATCAAGATTCGCCGCGCAATCGCTCGCGTCTTAATAAACCCAGATTACATCTCGAAGAAAGGAGGACGAGCGTGCGTCCCAGCAGGCGATCAAGGCACAAAGGAGCAGCTTCTTTGGTTGGATTTTTTCCCCGTCAATTTCACTGGCAGCCAGTTGGAATCGTTCTCGTTGGGTTCGATCGTGAGTCGGGGAGGGGGATCGGGTCGCGCACCAACGATCCAGCACAATGTCGATTGCGATTGCCGGGGCACGCAATCGAAGACTCCGCGAAAACGGCTGTCGGTGTCAGGGTCGATCGATGGATCGCTCCTTTCGAGAGTGATCTCATTCACCGCGTCGCGTAAGAGTGAACGTAATTATCGCGGCGTTTTCCGCCGTGTCGTGTCGCAATCAGTCCGCTAATCGCTGGAACGTGGCCAGCACGCGGCTCGATCGAGTAACGATCGACCTTCTCCTCGCTGCTCCCATGAAAATCGTACGAAATTGGAGCACGCGCTTGTTCCCACATCCCTGGATGTTGTTGTGTGTGTCGAGGTCGCGGACTTGAGTCGATTTGATTTTATTTCACGCGAGATGCAAGGAACGAAAAAGACGGATAATGTCCATATTCATTTGGAATGATATAGTATAAAATTATTTCTACCCGTTTCTTTCGTCGGGTGTTAATACTTTCTTTGAGCGATTCAGTGTCAGAATTTCGCAGGACAATGAATGGTTTCTCGAAAACGCCGTGAGGACTCGAGTTCGTTCAATCGATATTGCAACATTTATTGTTGAGAGATTTAAGATCGACCGGATATTAACCGGATTCAAAGGTTCGTGCAATATTGTAATATTATAAATATTTTAATTTCTTGAAATTTCGTAAAATCATAGAATCCAGGTGGCAAGCATAATGACGAAAGGACAATCCTTGGAATTTCTTTTTCTCGCAGCCTTCGTGTTAACATTTTAATATACCCAAGAGTTTGGTATATTTGCTCCGCAGTTTTTGCCAGAAATACCTTGAGCCGATATTATATATTTCGGCCTTTTTTTTGTAGCGACCTTATCTTTAAGGAGTGAGTCTTTACGATAAAAAATACCGAAAACCAATTTATATTTTTTATTTTATCTAAATTTTTACGTGACCTGCTCCCACGATGCTTCGTGACGAATATACGTAGAAAAATCGTTTGTAAAACATAAAATTTGATAATGTTAATCAATTGAAAAGACTCGAAGTAGAATAGCAAATAAAATGCAGTATCGATTCTTAATCCTTTTCAATCTTATGTGACTCGATTTTATTCTAATACACTCGGAGACAACATTTTATATTTCCTTATATTACGTATCGTTACGTATCGCGAGAAGCGATCAATATCCTTATTCATGGATTGCCCTACCACGTATTATTATGTCGAACGGCATTTCCGAGAAACGAAAATATAAATATTGTCCGCAGCCGCGAGGCTGACAAGATTGAACGAGTCGAATATTTACGCTCCTCAGTCGTACAGAAACTGTCGAAAGCGTAACATCCGTGTAAATCAGTTAACTGCGTATTAAATGAAGTGCGTATTAATTAAATAAATGGATAAATTGATCATCGATGTATGTGTAGTGTATTGAATGTCATTACCGTGACGCAGGTAAATTACAAATAGAATTGATATTAGAATTTTCCTACGCGAACAGAATTATTAATTTAATTACGAGAGAGTTTAACTTTGCAGTAGATTTTCTTCTGGAATTTCGTATCTGGATATCGTCGGGGGAAAGAAATTCTAATGGAAGGAACGATTGTATGTTACAGGTTGCCGGTTCGATAATCGGCAAGGGTGGCCAGAATATCACCAAACTGAGAAGTCAGGTAAGCCGTTGCTTCTTCCGTTTCCGTCGTTTCCGCTTCCCCCTCGGTCTCGTTCCCCTTTTATCGTTCGTCCACGTTTTCGAGGGACAAGCACGAGAGACAGAAGAAGCCGAGTGAACGTTCCGAAAGGAAAACAATAACGAAACGAATAACGTCAGACAAGAAGATCGTGAGAACGAATTTTCGAACGACGAAACAAAACTGCGGCGGAGTACCTAATCTCGAGGAAGTTCGTCCCTTTTTAGCTGAACCATCATCTAGATGAGACGTTTGATTCTCGACAGAGACATCCATACGTTTCACGAGCTTTTTGCTCCGTTCTCCGTTAATTAATCTCTCGCGCGAATTTCTAGAGGCGACCATGTTAACTAGTATTGTCGATCGATCGAGCTCTCCGACTAGCTGGAATGTTTAGGGAGGCTCCGATGAGTGTATTTCTGAAACGTGTGTGAAAACGAGAATCGTGTTAGCATCGAGGTACAGCGTTTTCTCTCTCTCTCTCTCTCTTTCTCTCTCTGTCTTTCTCTCTCTCTGTCTCTCTTTCTCGAGCGTAGCAGCCCGTTTATATTTTTTTTTTTTTTTAATTATTAGCCAATATCTAGCAGGCTGTTGTTATTCTTCTTATTATTGTTGTTGTTTGTTATTATTATCATTATTGTTATTATTATTATTATATTTTTTTAGAAGGCTTTGAAACCGTTTCCTTTTTACCACAAACCGACAAAAATGATATTGCAGTATATACATACATACACACACACGTACGAAATATCTTCATCACGCATTTTGGTTCTTGAACTGGGAAGTGACACCCTCGTTTCCCGCAGATTTGCGTTCGCTTCACCCGGCGGATGATTTATTTCTTGCCCGGTACAGTCTCTGGGAATCGACGTAGCCGACTGTAACCGATATTAATCGTAAACCGGGGAAACGCGTGGGCGTGAAACTACCATAGCCGACCCTGAACGATTGATTAAAGACGCGGCCGCCGAGTAAAGCCTGTTGCACGCGCCACCCGATCGAAATCCTTTCGATTTCACCTCGAAAGGATTAAATTAACCGTGCAAGGGATACGTCGACTTGTAATACGATGTAAAAAAAAAAAAAAAAAATGAACATGATTGGCAATATTATCGCTCGGCGCGATTTATGATACTTTTCTTTTCAACGAAATTGAATACTCCCGTAACTCTTCAATTTGCGATCCGGCCGAGCACGTAACAGGCATTACACTCGCGAGTTTCTCGATCGATTTCTTGCGTAACGCCGATTGTTCGCCTCGGTGTTCTTCTTTTCTTTTCTTTTCTTTTTTTTTTTTTTTTTTTTTTTTTTTTTTTTCTTTTTTTCTCTTCCACCAACCTTGAGACGCCGACGAGGCTCACCCTGCGCGCGAACCAGAAGATCGGAGGCGATGGTTCGCAACTTCGTGTTACTTGGCGCGCGATGAACCAAGCCTGGAATCGACAGTTTCACAGAGTTGTGAAACGTTTTCATATTGCGCGTACATCTCGGCGAGTTTCGTCGCTCTTGCACGATTACAAGCGAACGAGGATCTCGATCTCTCTTGCGTCGCGTTCGAGTCCGTGATTCGGTGATCATATGCTCATCGAAATCAGCGATGCACGCAGATCGGGCACACGTTTTCGCGCCCGTGAGTTTTCGTACACAGGGAGCAGCGAATGTTGGCCAATGCCAAGTCAGTTTCACGCGACGAAACGTGCAAATGCCGAGAACTCGCGGACTCAGGGACAAAATAGAGTGGATTCGGTTTGATCCGATTGGATGTCGAGCGTTACGCGCGTTCTTTGCTGTCTTTTCGAAAGAGACCACGGAGGAATCTGATAGTGACCCTTGGGCAAATAATTTCCGATCAAACGCGAATATTCGAGAGTGTTTAGAAACATTCAGAGATCTTTCGAGTAAGAAAATTCAATTGAAATCGTTAATTCCACCTTCCTATGTATCTCAAACGAATAAAGTAATATTTTACACCTAAAAGATTTCAATGTTTTTGAAATACTTTCAGATATTTGGGTTTGATCGAAATTTCTTTTTGACAGGGGATAATTACAAGTTTCACGTAAATTGTTCTTCGTTGCTGTTAACATTAAGATGCACAGTACAGAAGAAACATTAGAGAAACGTTTTGCGCTATTATCGATAATTGAAACAGTTTATCAAAGTTTGTCAAATATTTTTTATTTGCTGCAACAAGAGACGTTCGTTGATTCAGTTTCGTTTTTGTGATAAAATGAATCGGTAAACACATATACCAAGCTATTTTATGGAGCAGTTAATTGGATGCAGACAAAAATATCTCGTTTTCTACAAGAAGCTATTTTATTTCGACACGGTCCTAACACGCAGTAAAAAGTGTTTAAAATTAGATCAAACGTTCGATTCAGATCAAACAGTTTCGCTCTCAGTTCGGATACTATGGAAATTTTTAAAGTAAAAAGTACAAGTACGAACATCCATAATTTAAATATAATTTAAATATTTATTTAATAATAAAAATAATTATTTAAGTCACCTTATTTGACTTGAATATAATCTCGAAATAATCTTATGTTAGTGCTGACGAATAAAGTAATTTTTTACTTTTATGTTGTATCTTGTATTTGTTTCTTTTAGACTGTAAATGCTTTTGTATTTTGGGGAAATTTATATTTCCGAAAATCTATAAAATCTACATGTACAATAGCATATTATGTCAAGCAGAACATCGTTGACGTTATTTACATTTACAATTTCGATTTCTTTCATTATATTCACAAAAATATACACAAACATTCGCGGTCTAGTTTTATTTTAATAACTTCGCTCGAATAAAATGTCTGATTTAGACACAAGATAAAGTTACCTTACTCGAGTGAAAAACTTTGATTGCAGAAAACAAAACTGGATCAATGAATATTTCTTGTTCACAGAGCAACGGAGAGGAAGATGAAGAAAATTGTTTCTACTATGTTCGTTCATTTGCGTATCTTACGTATCATCAATGGTAACAAGAACGGATTTACATACATAAAATCCGTGGTTGAAGTAGTTATGTCCTTCGTTGCAGTTATCTCCAACGTGCCAACGAGTTTAGGACCACACACAGAAAGCATCTCGAGCGAATCGAACTGTAAAAAAAAAAAAAAAAAAAAAAAAAAGAAAAAAAAAACATCGGCATCCTGACGACTAATTCCGAGCGTTGCTGATGTGAACGCGAAAAATTAACCAACCGCGAATCAGCCCTCGTCTTCGCTCGATCTTGTCCCTGGTCGCACTTATAATCGTGCCAGAGGCGGTTCGTTCGTATTTGAGCTCGCGTGCTCGTCGTGACGCGGCTTTCTGCGTGACCCGAAAAGGTGGAAGGCCAGGAGGTGGGCAACCTCCGAGGAGCGAGAGAAAGAAAAAAAGGAAAAAGAATCTCCGGGGATAATCGCGTTTCGCCCGGGAAACATTTTTACCGTCGGTTCGACGAGTATCCGCCGCTAGTTGTTTGCGTCCCCTTTGCGGCGAGTTCCCCGCAGCGTGTATCCCTCGTTAAACGAACGGGGGAATCTTATGCTCCAACTACGTCAGCCGGTTTCGAACCGGTTGACGACCACCTCGAGGACGAAAATTTCGCCAAGTTCGCTAACAAGGCGAAAGAGAAATATTTGCAAGCGGCCGTTTCTTCGAGTGGTACGTTCAACCTTTGCTTACGATTGTCTGTTTTTTTTCTTTTTTATCTATTTCTCGATCCCAGACTTCTCTCCAGTCGAGGTTATTAACACTTGTTAACTCGAACGCGCAGACTGACCGACTCGTAATTGTGAAGCTCAAAAAAAAAAAAAAAAAAGAGTGAGAATCATCGTGGAAACGTACGACAATTATTAAAAACTTCCTCTAATTAGCCACGCGCGAGCGACTTCGTCGTTGACGAAGCATTCGAGGTTCAGCCGGTTAAGTGTCGATTAAACGAAAAGCGAAATGAGAAAAGAGAACGAAAAGGTGAAAACGAGGGAGAAGAGGGAGGTCGAGGAAAAGAGCAGCGAACGAATATTTAGATTCTGGATATTAGTTGATTCACCGTGAATAATGTGATTACCATTTCTTCCATTTCTCCCCCGTCGAAGATCGCGAGACCGTCAACTCGTTTCTCGAACTGAGACTTCGTACTTCGTTAGCGTGGCCAAAAATTTTCGTTAGGCTAGGTTTCTGGTTGCAGCGTTGTGCTATCAGAACGTACGAGTACCACTCGTTTTCTCCTATCTTGCAAATATTTCTCCGATCGAGCGCGGCGATCTCGAAGAGGAGAGCGAAGACGAAACGGATTTAGAAAATGGGGAGGATTTTCGAGAAGAATCACGGGGTGGGTGGTAGTTAGGTTGTTGCACGAACGTAATCCGTGCTACGCTGAGAACGTAGAACGGTAGGTGACAAATGTGGAAAGGGGTTAGAAGATTAAGCCGCGAAAATTAATCGAACCGTGAGAGACGTGATGTCTAACTTGGTTGATGATTTGTGCCCTGGCCCCGCCCCAACCCCGGCGTTGCCCCCCTGGTGTTGCCCTGCCGTTGCCCTGCCGTTGCCCTGCCCGGAACGACGGACCCTGACTCGATCGGCAAATGGACCACCCTACCAACAATCGACAACAACCACCAACCAACCACCAATGAACCAACCACCAACCACCACGGCCCGACAGTACAAAGCCTCAATCATTGTACCCGATTGCCCCGGACCCGAACGGTAATGACCAACACCACTACTTAATGTCTTATTTTTCTTTGTCTCTCTAATTACAAGAAATACCTAAATGACAGCGACACATGGATCGCTGTGCTGTTTTTTTTTTTTTTTTTTTTTTTTTTTTTTTTTTTTCTCTTCTTCGAACGACAGCGACGTTCTTTCTATTGATGATTCTTTTTTTCTTTATCTGTCTGTCTTGTCTGTCTGTCTATCTAGCTATCTATCTGTCTGTCTGTCTGTCTGTCTATCTGTCTGTCTGTCTGTCTGTCTGTCTATCTGCCTCTATCTATCTATTTGTCTTCTCTCACACGATCACTTTCTACTTCTTTCCTCCCTTCTTTCTCTGCAATACTCTGCAATACTCTTCCTCTTCGACACAGTCTTTTGTCAGTTACGTCAGTTTCTCCTTCACCCTTCTTCTTCGTTTTTCTCCGTTTTCCTGAATCTTTTTTCTTTTTCACATTCGTTCCTCCGTTCGTTTCGCCACTCTCGGCCTTGTACGTATGTACGTACGTACGTACGTGTCCTCGGCCAGCGTCTCCGACCAACATCATTGCGCGATGATTCATCGCACCGGGAGCGAAAAAGCCGAGTCTGTGCGAGCTTTTGTACGAGGGACACGCGTGACACAACCCTG
Source organism: Frieseomelitta varia (assembly GCF_011392965.1). NCBI lineage: Eukaryota > Metazoa > Arthropoda > Insecta > Hymenoptera > Apidae > Frieseomelitta > Frieseomelitta varia. Next base: position 262,004 of record NW_025110620.1, on the reverse strand, counting down.
GGCACACGGTGCTCGTGACTGCACCTGCCGTTCCACTATCCTGTCGCTCTCTGTCACTCCCATTTAGATCTCCTTTCGGGCATTGTCTCGGGGCCCTCTCTGTCTCTTCGCGTCCTGAATTCTACCACCTCTTTCTGTCTTCACATCCACCGTGACCTTCGAAGCTTTCCATTCTTTCCACGGCAAGAGTGAATCGAAGGTCCATTGCGAGAGCGGAGCGAGCACTCCTCCCGCTTGCTGCTTCTTTGTTAGCCCTGACTTTACAGTCCGCGACAAAGAAACAGCACACCCAGTGTTTTTGTCAATTATTATTTAACAAATCACAAAAGTATAATTTTACGTATGTATTGTATTACATATGCAATCTAATTTTACATAGATACTGTATGCCAATTTCTGCAGTCCTCATTTGATCTGTAGAAACAATGGAATCCTGGAAAATCGGCGCGACAAATTAATAGCACAGTATTTTTAAAAACCAATTTCTGTTTATATTTGTCAAGAAAAATCAATAGTTAATATTTTGTAGAGTCTCCAGACTTTTTTTGTAATTGCCATCGTTCGCCTCGGAAGCGATTTATAAAGTTTTTTAATTCGCACCAATTTTTCAGAATTCCTTTGCTTTTACAGATGAAACGCCTCATGGTTTTATACGTTGCAGAAATTGACACACAATACCTGTATATACGTTAAAATTATATTTTTGCAATTTATTAAACAATTAACAATAAACACTGGTTGTGCTATTTTTTTCTCTCTCTCCTTTTTCTGTTCTCGTTAGGAATCCTCCTCGTGAGTTATTAACATTTAAGAGCAACGTCCGTTTTATTGGGAATTGCGACGATTGTTAGAAACAGATATAGTTAGCCAGAGAAAATGCGTCTTTAAATGCAGCACAATTTCAGCCAGAAGACACCGTCGTCCTGCTTTGCGAATTCAAGATTCGTCACGATGACGAGCAAAAGCACTCTCCGAACGAAGGAGACGCGGTGTCTTTCTGCTTCTCGATCCGCGATACTTCTCTTACCTTGATTCCCCATTCCTTTGAATCTACTCTCAATCCCTGTCTCTCTCTCTCTCTCTCTCTCTCTTTCTCTGTATTGCCATTTTCTCTGCCCTTCCGCCTCTCTGTACATCTGTTCGATCTGTCTCCACTTTCGTTCGTTTCCGTTCATCTCGCGTGCGCGGACAAAACACGTCCGATAAGCATTACACAGCGCTCCGAAATCTACACCTCGTGATCTGATTACGCCGAGGGAAATGTAATTGTGTACATCGTGTTGTCTCTCTCTCTCTCTTTCTCTTTTTCTCTCTTTCTGTCTGTCTGTCTATCTCTTCTTTTCCTGTTTCTCTCTCTCTCTCTCTCTCTCTCTCTCTCTCTCTCCTATTCTTTGTCTCTAATTTTTGTGGCTAACACGGATGCTAATCCGTGGAACGAGGCGGTGATCCTGCCGATTCCACGCTTAACGTCGATATGTCACGCTTACTTTTTAGGTACGTCCCACTGATCAACGCACCACTGACCATCATCGTCCTGGCAGAGATTTGCCGCTGTGATTAATTTAATTTGACAGAATTCGCCCGCCCGCGAGTCGAAAGTCATTACCGACCTGCTCTGTGACCCGCGTGTGTCTCGACCTCGATCGCGACCCTTTTGTTGCTGGACTCGTTTCGTTGCCTATACTTGCCAGCTCGTTGAAAGTTCTCTCTCGTTTCCCTTGTTAGGTAAAAATCGGACGATGTGTCTAAATCATGTGTTTCTTATTCTGCGATCCGTGAGATCTTCGAAAAAGACTGATCTGGACACATTTTCATTTCGAGATATATTATTCGAATAATATCCAAGCTTGAGAGAAAGGACTGTTAGACGTGAGTATATTTGAACAGTTCAAGATTATTGCAGGTAGATATATAAAATATAATTCAAATAAATTCTAATATCAGCTATAAATTGAACATGACTGAAGCTTAATTTTGTAGAGACATCTCAATTTTAAGAGTTATTATATGAAATGCGTGCCCGTTTTAGTCAAAAAGTTTATATAAATTTTATGAAGTGTCAATCGTTTATTATAAATAAATATGAAACTTGAATAAATACAGGTTAGATTTAGCATTTTTATAACTTGCTCAATTATAGTAACATGTAGAAAATTAACAGTAGACTGTTCATTGATCTGAACTATAAAAGGGAAAAGAATATCAATCTTTTCTTCAAAGAGAATTACATCAAGTGTTCAATTATTTATGCTCGATAGTATACGTTTTGGAAATCCGCGACAGCAAAGAATTATTCAATATAATTTATAATTTGTAATATTATATAAGAATTATTTAATATTTGTTACCGTAATAAACGGAAAGATTAAGAAACGCTGATCTAGATGCTTGTTAGAGATCGACGAATTTCGCTCAAACGAAGTATTTTCTTAAACGATAAGACAGCAACGAAAGAGTTCAAGATACTACGAGATTAATGCTTATGTAACGAACGCGGCTTCCATTCGCAGTCAACACACTTAACAATGCGATTATTAAAACGATTCAGCGTGAAATACGAAGCACCTCACGAGAATGGTAGATACAATCGAGCGTGTTTGAGAAATTAAGTTAGAAATAGAAAAAAAAAATTGCTTTCGGATTGTAAAGTTTGACGTACTTATAGTATTGCTTTTAAAGTAGTCACGAGTATTACCATCACTTCTTCTTCTTCTTTTTTTTTCTTTTTTTCATTAAAAAAATTGCAAGCAATTGTGATATCCATTGTCAATTTCGTGGGAACAATGTTCAATGGCGTATAGCGATCTACGGCTGTCAAATCATGTTTATTATCCGTATTTTAAATATTCTCGAGGCTGCTTTCAACAACTGCTTTCTGCCCGCAATTTCAATATTTACTTTAAGTACTTTTAACAATTTAATACCCGAGAGTTTCAACGAGGCCTCCGCACATTTTGTTGTCTCTCTCCTCGTTCTCTTTAATCGAAAGTTCTTAGTAATTTCTTATCAACTTCGGTGCCTGATTTATGCAGAGTAGATTTATCGTCGCTTGTAATTCCACGTTGCTCGGACCTGCGATTACTAGTTAAATTCCATCCATAATTTTCGTGGCAACAAATAATCATTAATTATTTATGATCGAGGAATATTAACGTCGCTTTAAAATGCGCATTGACAGCCTCGTAACACGTAGACCAACGGAATTATTAACCGAGCTCGAGCCTCGCTCGTTTTAGAATCCATACACGAACAATTGATTTCATTGTAAGCATTTCAGCCGATAAATGAAATAAAATTCGTCGTATACAACTACGTCGTCGAAAATTATCACAGAAATGTGTCGTAACGTTGGGCAAAATGTACAAATGATAATCGGACAGTGTTTGATCTCTACCACTCTCCTAAAAAGTCGCGAAGAAAAAAAAGAGAAAAAGAGAGAAAAGAAAATGGAAAGAAGCAAGCCCGAAATCCAGATTAGACCTAATCAGCTAGACTGTGTCTATCCACATTTGTACGCGTCAATTGCAGATCAATCGGGCAGGAATGTTTCGATCTCAAACGATTCCAAACGCGAGGGACAGTTCTCTCTTTTTTTTTCCCCTCTTGCTCTGGTAGACGTAACAGGTTCCAACGGAATGACCAGTCAACGCAATTCTTTCATTCCATCCATCGATCGATGCACATACGTAGATCCCACTCACGGCGAAAGCCTTGCGATCAAAGCTTCTTTCCACCAAAGACGAGATGTAGTTCCTCCCTCTTTTTTTTTCCTTCATTTTTTTTTTTAAATCCTTTTTTTCTTAGAGAAGCTTTTAGTCTTTTTTTTTTTTGGTAGAGAAGCTGTGGGGTTATCCGTCGATGAGCTTTCGTTTTCCAGGCGATGACTTTCGACCGGTATATGCACTTTATCTAATATTCTCCGGTTCGTGAACGTCGAAACGATTGTGTGTGACTGCTGAAAGAAAATTGGGCGAAATATCGCGCACCAGGGAGAGAAGTAGCTAGTGACGGCCGTTTTCACGGTATCAGACGGTTTGCTGGCTAACGAAACCGTTCCCTCGCGATCGTGTTATAGTATCGAGCGATCTCGTGTCTGGTGTGATCACGAGACGGCCGCCCGTTACGTAGGAGAAAAGCGCATGATTAACCCTCGACTAGTAGGGTGAACGTTAGTTCTGTTCCCATAATTGGTAGGGTGGGATCAATTCGACGGAAAGAGAGGAAGGAAAAAAAAAAAAAATACCAGCTGCGCGATACAAATCGAGTCACGCGACGGAGACAAGTCGTGCGTAGGTATACTTTTGCTTGAAGCTGCTGTTGTCGATTTGAAATATACGCCGATCCAAAAGGGAAAAAGAGCGCTTTTTTGTTTCCTCGATTTTGGAATTTAAACGCCAGCTCACGATGAAATCATCGATCACAGTAAATTTGCAAGTTGAGTAGACGATTATTGTTCAGTTTCTGAGATACTGCCTGTGGCAAAATGTTCTCGATCAAACGCGAGTGGTTGAAACCATTGAAATCCTTCGTATTCACAGATTCAGATGCCAATTGCTTTATTTTCTCACGTGTTGCAAATAAATGCAATTACATTTTGTAGTTCAAATGTTTCAATGGTTTTGAATATGTTTCGACTTGTTCGTGTTTGATCGAAAACCTTTTACTAGGGGTGCGTGAAGGGTGAAAGAAACTCATATCCATTAACGCGATCTTGGTTGGTTGTAACTTAAAAAACTGTTTCCAGAGAATTTTACCTGCTCATTGGAGGCAGGATTTTCGATTTTCAGAATTTAAAATTATGAACATTTCCAGTAGAGTATAATTTACAAACATACAGCTTTCTCTTGCACTATCATCTAAACATCGAAGTTCGAATATTCTTTTTTATCATCTTTATTTCCTTTCTTCTTGAAATTTATAGTAATATTTCATTTTTCCGTACTATTCTTGAAATTTGTATCAAACGTAAAGAAGTAAAATTCAATAATTATTATATACGTAATGTGTATATAATGAAAGAGTTGATAAACAATAATTTAAATCGAAAATATGAATTTTTGAAAAACCAAGTTGAAATTCGTCCTTAACGTTCGACGACAGAATTCTTGTGTACAAGTTTTTAAATTATCTCCGATATGTGAATCACTTTGAAACGTAAGAACTGACGTATTAATGGATATTTTTTTTTATCTCGGAAACCAATAGTCGGCTGAACTTAAAAATTTTCTGTTATTGATGCTTCATTCGTAAGCTATTATATTATTTGATGTCAAAGTCGATCCTAAAATCGAAGGATCAAGAATGTCTCGCTGTTCTGTCTCATAATTCGACGAAATTTTAACAATTAATAATTCTTTTTCTAACAAGATTTTTTTGTAATTTGTAAAGAATCTAATCACGTTCAGGTATGAATCGGGCCGTCTTCGCGTGATTCACTCTGTATCGTATTTCTTTCTCGCCGTACGTGTGACTACCAGAACTAACGCTGGATTAACTTCTCATTATAAAAATCGTCTCTAAAAATCGGAAAGAAAAAAGAGAGCTTAGAAAGATCATCACTAAACAACGTGCCGTTCTGTCATTCAACATCATTCCGTTTGCCTGAGTTGAGATTAAACGTGCATTCACGCTTCGGCCAAAGCAAAACAGGTGAAGCGTCAGCTTCCGCGAGGAACATACTCGTTGCTCGTTCTAACTCCACCCTACCAGTTGATGGTTAACATTAACAAACAATCACGCGACGATCGAAGGAACGCCGTTCGTAAGAGCTTTGTCCTCTTGCGACACGTGAGCGCGTAGAATCGATCTCCGAAAGCTTCGGTTTTGCCGAAGGAGGATCGGAAAGGAGAGTGCAATTGAAAAAGCAACGGCACAACAGAATACATCGAATGAACAATATCGATGTTTAACATATTTTCACAGAGTTATTATGAGAGTTTTTCTTCTCTCTTTTTCTTTTTTTTTTTTATTTTTTGTTTCTCATTACGTGTCAGGATGGTCAGTAAATTCACGAATCGAAAAGATCTCGTTAAATGATTCAACGTGTAGCGCACGGTACAACTGGGGATTGACTTCCACGTTCGCCGTGAACACAGAGAAGTTTTCCTTCGAAACGAAGTTTCCTCCAAACGAAGATTGAAATCTCTAATCTCGGGGCAATTCTTCCTCGGTACGTTAATCCCGGCTTCTGGACCCGATGGTGAATTTACTGTCCATCCGGTGGATATCGATGTTTCCCGAAGGAAACAAATCCGCGGACCGTGGGAATTGATTCATTCGATACGTACGCAGTTTCTTCCGGTATTTCATTCAAGCACCACCTGAATATATTACTGTGTCCGCGGTTAATCGAATCGTGTCGAACGAAACCGCATTTCCTTCCACGAGGCGGCGGCGGCGGTAGCAAGTGAGTCGTGCGGCGCACGTTTCTTCACGCGTGGAATTCCGACTTTCGGGAAGTCAATCGCGACGATCGATCGAGCGGTGAAAAGCTGCTGAAAAAATCCGGTTTACGATCGGGGGAAATACGATCCGGAGTCTGCTCACGAACGAGATGGAACAGTCGGGGATTCGCGCGGCGTATGAAAAATCCTCTCCCGGTCTCTCACCGATATCGTCGATCGACACCACGAGAGGCATTGAACTTCCCCCGTTTCTTTGTGGCCAAAGTAGGTCCGCTCCGTAACGCGTCCTGTCCCGCGATATCGATCGGCGAGTAAAACGCGCGATTTCTGAGCAATTCCTCACGGATTCAAAAAAGAAGAGAGACGAAGATGCTGGTTGATTTGCGTACGGCGTCGTTTCCGAAGTTTCGTAAAGTTTTCTCGTAGCTTCTCCATGTTTCACTCGCCGAGAGGCGGTCGATCGTTCGCGAATGAAACGTGCCACGCGAATTTCGCTCGTGGATGAAGGCCGGGGGAATCCCGACGATCGCGAGATTTAAAAAATCGTGCGTGAAAAACGCGATCGATAAACGCGAGGAAAAACGGAATCGTTTCGGATGATGGATCGAAATGTAAGAAACATGTTGATTTCGGGCAACGAGATGGGTTTCTAAAACTGATTGGTCTGGGAATTCAGTCCGTGTTCGAGTTCCCTCTCGAGCGCGGCTCGCACATTCCGCGGCTAATTTTCTGCGGAAGGGGATGAAATTTCGCCATCGACACGATTCGATCAGGAAGGGCAAACGTGTGTAGCACGTAATATCATCGTATACGGCTCGGACGAGGATCGGAGTAATTGTTGGAGTGTTTTTGATTCTAGGGTGCTTACTATCAGCTCGGATCTGCCCACCGTTCTTCAAGTATTGAACGAGGTCGTACCTAATCTCGAGGAGGTGAGTGTTGCTACCAGAAGAGGATCACACGGGAAAAGAAATGACTCAATCGTGAGACTTTTCACATGTATTTTCTTACTTTAGTAGAAACTTGTTAAGCCAGTAGAGTTCGAGTCGTACGACGCGGTTTGGTCCGGTGACTTATTAGCACCATGATCGATCATCGATCTCCTGCCGTCATTGGCAGTGTCTGGCTTAATTTTGTCCTCTGATTGTTACATTGGACACTGGGTGCTAATTAGTACACTGCTCCAGCATTACAGGGTGTCCTACAATGCAAGCAAGTGCATTCAACAGCTGCGTGAATGCATTCATAGAGATCTTAGATATAATTTAAAACCAACGTCGTCGAATATTTTGTCGTGTACCGCTTGTGTGGTACACCCTGGCGCAATACACATAGAAACGGTGTTCTCGGTTAGAAATGAACGATAAACAGAACGGCGATGGTTTCTGAGCCGCGTTTTCGAAGAACGTACAGCGCTATGAATATTTACCAGCTGTTCCAAGAACCGCTGTTACCGTGAATCCCGAGATTATGGCGCAGCGCATGTGTACGGTGAACATTCTCGCGGCGCGACTCGGAATTTCTCACTGCCGTTCCAAACACGTAGGGCAAAGGAGCAAGGGAAGTCAGGGTAAAAGAAAGAAAACAAATGTGAAAGACGCTTGACTTTGTCTATCTAGCGAGCGAAATCGTTCGTCAGTTAGTGGCGAAGACACTGCGTAGCGAGAAATCCGCGTTTGTGATCTAACCGGATAGGAGATTGAATCCAGAAAATGATTTCAGAATGGATCTCGACACGGCAGCGACGAGATCGACGTGCGCATGCTGGTGCATCAGAGCCAAGCTGGATGCATAATCGGCAAGGGAGGTCTAAAGATCAAGGAGCTTCGCGAGGTGAGTCATAGACGTTCATACGCTATTAACGCTGTCCAAACGCGGCTGTCATTCGGTTTTACGATTGTCACGTTCGACTTCGTGCCAAGGCCTCGGCGTTTAACGTGCTCGTCCGACGAATTTAACGTCCTCCCGACGATGTTTTACACGATCCCCTTATTAATGCGTCGCATTTGCGCGCCAGCGTCGAAACGCTTTGAAACTTGTTTCCGTTTCCGTTATTTTTGGCCGTGGGCACTTTCGATATCTTGCTCTCGCATTGATACTATTCGCCTTCCGGATGATAGTCTGGTCTCCATAGGAAGGCACACACACTGAGAGTTTTAACAGTCGAACTACCGACGACTAAAATGTCCATCAGAGACGTTTAAAATAAAAAAAAAAAAAAAAAAAAAAAAAAATAGTGAAACTTCATAACGCAGTAGAGTACGCAAGCTGTTTCACGTGTATATAATATTTAACAAAAATTATAAATTGGTCATTTTTTGGTAGTTCTAGCATTAAAGATAATTCGAGGATTTAACTTACGCAATAGAGAGTAGAAGATTTAGATTAATAAAAATTGGTCATTTTGACCATTTTAGTAGTTTTACTGTTAAAGACAATCCGAAAACTTACACAATAGAGAATAGATTAAGTTAGGTTAACAAAAATGATAAATTGGTCATTTTGACCATTTTGATAGTTCTGGCATTAAAGATAATTCGAAGATTTAACTTACGCAATAGAGAGTAGAAGATTTAGGTTAATAAAAATTGGTCATTTTAATCATTTTAGTAGTTCTACTGTTAAAGATAATCCGAAAATTTAACTTACACAATAGAGAATAGAAGGTTTAGATTAGGTTAGGTTAACAAAAGAATGATAAATTGACCATTTTGATGGTTCTACTGTTAAAGATAATTCGAAGATTTAACTTACGCAATAGAGAGAGGATTTAGATTAATAAAAATTGGTCATTTTGACCATTTTAGTAGTTTT